>NW_025396631.1:0-8754 GCF_016433145.1 Gracilinanus agilis | reverse complement strand
TGCCATACCTATCAAACTACCAAAAAATTTCTTTACTGAATTAGGAAGAACTATAACAAATTTCATTTGGAATAACAAAAGTTCAAGAGTATCAAGGGAAATAATGAAAAAATGTGAAGGAAGGTGGTCTAGCAGTACCAGATATTAAACTATACTATAAAGTAGCAGTCATCAAAACAATATGGTACTGACAAAGAGACAGAAGGGACGATCAATGGAATAGACTTGAGGTAAATGACATCAGCAAGACAGTGTATGATAAACCCAAAGAGCCCAACTTTTGGGACATGAAACCACTACTTGACAAAAACTGCTGGGAAATTTGGAAAACAATATGGAAGAGATTAGGTTTAGATCAACATCTCACACCCTACACCAAGATAAATTCAGAATGAGTGAATGACTTGAATATAAAGAGGGAAACTATAAATAAGTTAAGTGTACACAGAATAGTATACTTGTCAGATCTCTGGGAAAGGAAAGATTTTAAAACCAAGCAAGAGTTAGAGAAAATTACAAAATGTAAATTAAATGGTTTTTATTATATTGAACTAAAAAGCTTTTGTACAAACAAAAACAATGTAGTCAAAATCAGAAGGGAAACAACAAATTGGGAAAAAATCTTTATAACAAAAAACTCTGACAGGGGTCTAATTACTCAAATATACAAGGAGTTAAATCAATTGTATAAAAAATCAAGCCATTCCCCAATTGATAAATGGGCAAGAGACATGAATAGGCGATTTTCAGGTAAAGAAATCAAAAGTATCAATAAGTACATGAGAAAGTGTTCTAAATCTGTAATAATTAGAGAAACGCAAATCAAAACAACTCTGAGGTATCACCTCACACCTAGCAGATTGGCTAAAATGAAAGAAGGTGAGAGTAAAGAAGGGGTTTGGTAAAATTGGGACATTAATGCATTGCTGGTGGAGTTGCGAACTGATCCAACCATTCTGGATGGCAATTTGGAACTATGCTCAAAGAGCTATAAAAAAATGCCTGCCCTTTGATCCAGCCATACCATTGCTGGGTTTTTATCCCAAAGAGATCATAGATAAACAGACTTGTACGAAAATATTTATAGCTGTGCTTTTTGTGGTGGCAAAAAACTGGAAAAGGAGGGTATGTCCTTTAATTGGGGAATGGCTGAACAAACTGTAGTATATGCTTTTGATGGAACTAGAGGAATTCCGGGTGAACTGGAAAGACCTCTATGAACTGATGTAGAACGAAAGGAGCAGAGCCAGAAGAACACTGTATACAGAGACTGATATTCTATGGTAAAATCGAATGCAATGGACTTCTGTATCAGCAGCAATGCAATGACACAGGGCAGCTCTGAGGGATTTATGGTAAAGAAAGCTACCCGGGGGCAGCTGGGTAGCTCAGTGGAGTGAGAGTCTGGCCTAGAGACAGGAGGTCCTAGGTTCAAACCCGGCCTCAGCCACTTCCCAGCTGTGTGACCCTGGGCAGGTCACTTGACCCCCATTGCCCACCCTTACCAATGTTCCACCTATGAGACAATACACCGAAGTACAAGGGTTTAAAAAAAAAAAAAAAAGAAAGCTACCCACATTCAGAGGAAGAACTGTAGGAGTGGAAACAGAAGAAAAACAACTGCTTGAACACATGGGTTGAGGTGGACATGATTTGGGGTGTAGACTCGAAACGACCACACCAATGCAACTAAAAACAATTTGGAAATAGGTCTTGAGCAATGACACATGTTAAAACCAGTGGAAATGTGCGTCAGCAATGGGTGGGGGGAGTGCGGGTGGTGAAGGGGAAAGTAGGAGCATAAATCATGTAACAATATTAAAAATGAATATTAATAAATGTTTAAAAAAAAGAAGAGAAGAGAAGGAAAGACAGAAAGACAGAGACAGACAGAGAAGGAGACATAGAGACAGAGACAGAGACAGAGAAAGGGAAGAAAAATAGGAGGCCCAATACAGAGCTTCTACGAACATCATAATTAGGGGATGTGATCTAGATGATGAACCAGATGAATTGAAAAGGTTCAATTAAGAATCAATAAATTAAAATGTAGGAGAGAGTAATGCCATAAAAGCCTAGAAAGAAGAGATTATTTTGGAAAACGGTGACTATTGTATGCAGTACAAAGAATGAGCACAATCAATTTGAAAATTAAAAATGAACTGGTAAGTTTGCAAAATGTGGTTTCAGTCAAGTGAAGAGGTAGAAAACCAGATTGCAAAGGATTGAGGAATATGCAAAAGGTGAAGTAATGGAGACTAACTATAAAAATGGGGTGAGCACACAAATACAAGAACAAGGAACAAGGAAATAAAAGTTCAAATTGTTCCTGATACTTTTGATAGATGTCATCAAAAGTATCTTCAGGGGGCAGCTGGGTAGCTCAGTGGATTGAGAGCTAAGCCTAGAGACGGGAGGTCCTAGGTTCAAATCCGGCCTCAGACACTTCCCAGCTGTGTGACCCTGGGCAAGTCACTTGACCCCTATTGCCTACCCTTACCACTCTTCCACCTATAAGTCAATACACAGAAATTAAGGGTTTAAAATAAAAAAAAATTAAAAAACAAAAAAAAAGTATCTTCAGTGCTAAAGTGAAGTGAAGTTCAAAGATGAACTTCCTTCCAGGAATGCAAGGAATGCTAAAGAGACTCTTGTTATAGAAAATTAAAGTTTTTATTTAAATATATTCATATATATAAAGACAAAGACACCTCTCCAGTAAAACTGAGTATATTCTTTCAGGGAGAAAAATAGTCATTCAACAAGATACAAGATTTCCAAGTATTTCTGAGGAATAAGCCAGATCTAACCAAAAATTTTGAAGTCTAAACATGAGACCCAAGGGAAACCTAAAAAGGTAAATAAGAAAGAGAAAATTTAAAAGCCTCATTAAGATCAAAATGTTTACATACATTTCTACATGTAAAACAATCAAGGGGCAAAAGAGAGGATTGCAATGAAAGAAAAGGGTAGAGAGAGATAGAATGGGGTAAATTATATAACATAAATAGGTGTGAAAATCTTTATAGAGAAGGGAGGATAAGGATGGTGATGGGCAATGCTTAAACTTTACTCTTATCATAACTGACTTAGAGAGGGAAACCAAATGTACTCACTGGGGTATAGAATTATATCTTACCCTACAGAGAAGTAGAAGGGGAATAAGACAAGGGAAAGGGAGTTAATGGGAGGGAAGGGGAAATGAGGGGGTGATAAAAAGCAAAATACTGGTGAGGAGGAACAGAGTGAAATGGAAGTGAGCAAGATCTAAAGGGGAAAATATAATGGAGGGCAATACACAGTTTGTAATCATAACTCTGAATGTGAATTGGATGCACTCACCCATAAAATGGAAGCAGATAGTGGAGTGGACTAAAAACCAGAATATGTTGTTTACAAGAAACACATTTGAGGCAGGGTGACACTTAATAGATAATAAATTAAAAGTAAAAGGCTGGAGCAGAAATTATTATGCATCTCCTAAAATAAAAAACAAAGCAGGAGTAGCAATCATGATATCAGACAAAGCTAAAGTAAAAACTTATTGAGTTAAAAGAGATAAGGAAGGAAATAACATCTTGCTAAAAGGTACTATAAACAATGAAGCTCATGGGTAGGATGAGCTAACATAATAAAATAAATTAATTAAAATAAAATAGAAAATAATTAAAATGATAATCATACCCAAATTAATCTACTTATTCAGTGCCATACTTATCATACTATGAAAAAACCTTTTTACAGAATTAGAAAAACATATAACAAAGTTCATCTAGAAGAACAAAAGATCAAGAATATCAAGGGAACTAATGAAAAAAATGTGAAGGCTGGGGGGGGGCTAGTAGTACTGGATTTTAAACTGTACTAAAAGCAGTGGTCATAAAAACAATATGGTACTAGTGTAATGCAGGGTGGCAGCAAAAAACCCTTGCTTTTGCAAACCAACTGTAACAGTTTGTCAGTTAGAAAGGTTTAAAATGTTGAACCAGCTTGGGGGCTGGTCTCACTGGAAAACCTTTAGAGCTAGGCTATAAATAGCCCTGAAGTTCTAACTGAGAGGCCTTTTGCCTTTGGGACATTTTGGGACCTGGTCTGTTCTTTCTAGACCTCTCCCTGACCTCTCCATTACATCTTGCTATTTTCCCTGGATTTCCCCATTGGGCCCTGGGAGGAAGGGTGGTTTGGTGGTTAGACATTGTGATTTTAGCTTTTGTTGGCAGGAAGGACAAACTAAATCAAGCCATCCCCTTATGCAATGATCTGATAAAATACTTTTACCTCAGAGCAGTGAAACCTTCTCTGACTGAGAGAACAGATCTCTCACAGTCTGACCCTCTCCTGTGTCCCTTCCCCCAACACCAGCTTTCTCCCTTTCAGCAGTTAGAAAACCTCAAACCTCTTTTCCCTCTGCTTATCCCTGACATTAATAAATCCCCTTTGATATCTACACAAAAGCCTCTGGTGAATCATTGTACTTGATATTAGGGCAAAGGCTGAAGAGAGAAGGAATAACTTTACTTTTATTTCTTGAGGGCAAACCTGGGCATCCATTTTGGGCAGGAAATAGCCAGTGAAGACTTCCTATAGATTTCAGTTTCACTGGCAGGGAGGAGTCTCTTGTCTCCTCCCTCAAGGGACTTTAGAAATTAACAACAAAATCCATTGAGCCAAATCCATACTACTTCTGGCTGACTCAATTCTTCTTGTATCTCAGAGACAGCCCCTGCCTGAAGGACTAGACTGTTTTCTCCCAGTACCTATCCTCTGTCTCTAGCCTTGTAGACTAGCCTGTTTGAGCAGCCCCTTCAGATATTCCCCATTCATCCCTTACCTTAGCCATCCCCATTTATTCCTCCACATATCAACATTGCCCCTTTTATTTCATTACACTAGCTAAGAGACAGAAGAGTGGATGAATGGAATAGACAAGGGATAAATGATCTCAGCAAGCTAGTGTTTGATAAATCCAAAGATCCCAGCTTTTGGAACAAGAACTCAGTATTTGACAAAAGCTGCTTGGAAAATTGGAAAACAGGATGGAAAAAATTAGTTTTAGATCAACATCTTATACCCTATACCAAGATAAATTCAAAATGGGTAAATGACCTTAATATAAACAGTGAAATTATAAAATAATTAGGTGAATATAGAGTAATATAGCTATTGGTTCTATGGGAATGGAAGGAATTTAAAACCAAGCAAGAGATACAGAAGATTACAAAATGTAAAATGAATAATTTTGATTATATTAAATTTAAAAGTTTTCATACAAATAAAACCAATGCAACTAAAATTAGAAGGGAAGCAACAAAATGGGAAAAATTATGACAAAACTTCCTGACAAGGGTCTAATTTCTGAAATATACCCAAAGGACTTTGATCCATTTGATACCACTACTAGATTTGTATCCCCAAAGAGATAATAAGGAAAAATGCTTGTACCGTTCATAGCCTTGCTCTTTGTGGTGGCAAACAATTGGAAATGAGGGGGTGTCCCTCAATTGTGAACAAATTGTGGTATATTATGATGATGGAATACTGTTGTACTATAAGGAATGATAAACTACTTGATTTCCATATGAGCTGGAAAGACCTCCATGAATTGATGCAGAGTGAAGCAGAACAAGGAGAACATTGAACACAGAGACTGAAACATCGTGGGATTGACTTTGTAATTGACTTTGCTACTGATAGTGATGCAATGATCTAGGACAATCCTGTGGGACTCATGAGAAGGAATGTTATCCACGTAAAGAGAAAGAACTGTGGGAATAGAAATGCAGAAGGAAAACATTTGATTTTTCATTTCTTTATAAGGGTAATAGATGTGGGGTTTTCATTTTTAAAAGATGATTACAAAAATGATTACTATAGAAATAGGTATTGAGTGATAAGTATATGAATCATGTAACCATGGAAAAATACTTAAAGAAAAAAATTTTAAATGTGACAAGAGAAGACATATTCAACATCAATTTAAAAAAAATTTGGAAAAGAAAAAACAAAAACAAATAAACTATGAAAATAGGAAATAACATATCAGTTATAATAACTGAATTGGGTAGATTTGATGAACTATTTCTAATGGAACTTACTTTATGTAGGAATGAGAGACAGCATGGCATAATGAATGGAAAAAATAGGCATGGGTTTCTGGGCAAATCATTTAACATATCAGCATTCAAGGGATATTCTAGGAATTCTCATGAAATCAAAGGATCAGTTCCTAATCTTATCTGGGGTGGGGTGGGACATTTAAGACAAATTTAGTGTTTATTGGAAAGTGACTGTTGTATCAAAATAAAATGTGTCATTAAAAAAGAATGTAATGGGGGCAAGAAATAATGCTTCTGGAAATTCCCAGCATCACCCTCTCATACCAAGGGAGTTGTTCTTATTCTATAATGAGTGTCCAAAATAACTCTCTCTTTCCTGTGGGAAAGGGAAAATTGAGAGAGTCATGAGACTGAAAAGAAGAGTGACTATGCCTCTTTCCCCAGGTGAGATTAGGAGCCACAGCCACAGCAGTCAGAGCTGCCACAGCTGCCAGTACCTTTATCAAAGGTGACATGATATGTAGCCTGAGAGTAAGAGCCTGAATTGCTACTGCCATCTATGTTAGAGCCACTTGAGGAGCAGTCTGGGAGTTATGAGGAACAAATATCAAGATCCTGAGACAAGAGCTATCCATAAGCCACTCTTAGCATATGCAGGGATTTCAGGAAACTTTCATTCTATTGAACAGATCCAATAACTTACCCTTAACTTTCCTTGTCTTTTTTTCCTTTCTATTACCTAAAGCATTTTTTACCTATTAGTAATGAACTTTTCCCCTCTGTCTTCATGTAGGTTTCCGAACTCCAACTTTCTAATTAATTATGTATTATTATAATTATATGTATTTATATTATCTTTTTATATACTTTGTGGATCATTATCTGTGTAAGTCTAATTCCTCAAGCAAAATACAAACCCCAGTGTGATTGATTTAGAACTAGAAAGGGCTTTTGATGCCATCTACTCTAATTCTCTCATTTTACAGTTGAAAAGAGTATGACCCAAGGACATAAAGGTCATTTTGGTAGTAAGAGGTAGAATCAGGGCTTGAGTCCTCTCATTCTAAAAAATAAAATTCTTTTTACTTTTTTATGTGTTATCTAAATTTTGCCTCCCCCAGGGCCTACCATGCTCTGTACACAATAGATGTTTAATAGATATACATTGAATTTAATTACTAACCCAGCTCTGAAGAGAACAGTTATCTATTAAAATATCTGAGCTATTTAACCCCCAACATACCAATTCAAACATTTGAAAATCATGTCCCACTTTACTGGATAGTCCACAAGCAAATGCTTAAAGAAGCTTTTATTTTGTCAGGCTCTGTAGCAAGCACTAAGAATACCAAAAAAACAAACAAAAAGCCCAACAGAAATAGTCCCTTGTTTAAGGAGCTTACATTCTAGTGGAAGAGACAAAAAACCAGTATAAATAGATACATACTAAAGTATCATTAGTGGGGAAGGAACCTGGTAAGGTGTCTGCAGATTGTGACATACAGCCTGAGTTTTGAAGGAATCCAGAGATTCTAAGATGCAGCACTAAGTAGAGATAACATTATGAGCAAGAGGAACAGTCAATGCAGAAGGATGAAGAGAGCAGGAGGACATGTATATGAGGAATAGCACTTGGGGTATGATGGTTGTATCCTCACACCAACCATGGGAGATAGATACTATTATCATCCTCATTTTACACTTGAGGAACCTGAGGCAAACAGAGGTTAAATGATTTCCCCAGAATCACATAGCTAGTAAGTGTCTGAGGCTATGTTTGATCTCAGATTTTATTTTGAGAACAGTATTCTATACACTGCATCACTTAGTTTTCTTTGAAGGAAGGAGGAAAGTATAGCTAATACAGGGGAAAGTAATGCAGCAAAGAGGGATTATAGAAACCAATAAGGGGTAAGGATTATAGGAGATTGGAAAAGACAAAGTGATAAAAGAATATGATCACATAAAAGAATTTTAGAATTAATGAACATTCATTCAAGTAGAATATTTATAGGTGACAGGAAGATCAAGACTGAAATTCTCCAAACCTGAATTGAGTAGATGGATAGGTTATGAAAATTGAACAGACCGAAGAACTGGGAAGTTAAGGGATATGAGAGTAGATATCCAAACATATGTGATGTGCCTTTCTGAAAAGAAAATATTTGTAATAAACTATAATGTCTAGGGAAATAACCCCAAAGGGCTATAGAACTGATTTAGTAATACCACTACTGGGTCTGTAGCCAAAAGAGATAATAAAAAAGGAGAAAGGAACTATTTGTACAAAAATATTTATAACAGCTCTTTTTGTAGTGGCAAAGAATTGGAAATTGAGGAATCATCAATTTGGGAATAGCTGACTAATCGTGGTACATGTTGGTGATGGAAAACTGTCATATTATAAAAAATGATAAGCAAGATGATTTCAGAAAAAGTTGGAAAGATCTGCAGGAACCAAGTTAGAGTGAAATAAGCTAAATTGGGAGAGCATTGTACACAATAATAGGGATATTGTATGATGATGATCTGTTAAAATGTGGCTATTCTCAGCAATGCTATGATCTGGGACAATCCTGAAAGACTTATGATCGGGATAAAGAATTATCATTTTTCATATCAGCGTATTTATGGTTTTATTTTGGGGTTTTGGTTATATATGAATTTGCTCTTACAACAAAGACCAATATGGAAGTGT
>NW_025396630.1:0-14734 GCF_016433145.1 Gracilinanus agilis | reverse complement strand
TATATATATATACTTCTAAAAGAGTAAACATAATAGTTATATGTTTCTTTTTCTAGATATTCAAAGAATATGGAACTGGTTAGATGTTGTAATCATATTGTTAAAAAGAGCAAGTAACTGTACTAACTTTTGGAAACCATAAACTAAATGTAGATGCCTAGCTCTATATTATTATCTTTCTCTTAGAATTTTGACTTAGGGTAGTAAAATGGGAAAAAATATTTTTCTCCCCTCAATAAAGGATTGGGAGATTATGTAGGATGGGGGCACAAAGATCTGGTAGAATTCATATAAACAAAGGAGGAAGAACATTTCACACAGAAAAAAAACAGTATGAAAGGCAGTATGTTTGCAGTCAGAAGAGAACTGGTAGTGTAGTTAGGGTAACCTGCATTTAATTACTCTGATACATAATGACTTTGTGATTCTGGCAAATTACTTAAACTCTTAGTAGGTGTAGGCAACTTCTAAGACAATAGGTTAAAGAATATTTGACAATCTTCATTAAAAAAGTGGTTCTTCAACATGAAGTCCAAATCATAAAAAATGTGATTAGGAAAAATATTAATGGATATGGATGACTAAAACATTAGCCAACAATCAATTATGTAAATGAAATTACTCATAGTTATACATACCTGCAATAAATAATCATTGAAATCTTCGTGAGTACATACAGATATTTTGTGTCAAAAATTTCATTTTCAATAATAGGCCATTATTATAAATATAAAAATCACTTTAGAAATTACAAAATAAAACATTTAAGTGCCTTGGAAGTAGAGCAATCCTTAAACTCCTTTTCTAATTACAACCAATAGAGGAACTTTTCAAATAAACTGATTGATATCAGCAGGTCCCTAAAATATAATCCTGAGTGTTTTCCTTCAATCTACTTTGAATGTTTCAAATGATGTGGTTTCTACCACTTCTCTGAGAGGCTATGTCACAGTCTTATGAACACATTATGTAGACATTTCTGCATGTAATATAAAATCTCTGAGATATCTTTTTATTTGTAGGAAATTTAGATTCTTTAATCCTTGAAAGTTATCTTTGAAAAATCTAGTCTTTCCACTATAAGTGATTTCATTTCCAACAGATAAATCTCTTAGACTCCTCACTTAATGCTGAATCCTAAAAAATAAAATAAAGTGACTCAAACTGTAAGTGCTATGAAAAGCAGTTCACTCCTGACATTTTCATATGTAGGAAGAAAAACATGTTAATTCTTTACTGAGTCTGAACTGAATGTCCTTAATTTCAGCCATGTCACATGAAAGAAATAGAAAAGTCCTTACCTCAAAAGATCAAAACACAACCAATTCTCCTATTTTGTTATTCTAACAGTGCCACTACAACCAATAATATATTACAGTTGTGTAACTCTAAAATGCTCAGAAAACTTTTTCATACATGATGTCTTTTTATTGAGTTCATCAGAGGTCGATCCATAGGGCAGCCAATCTTCCCACTATTGTCTTAAAAGATTGGTATATTATTAGCACAGTAGCTTTCCATTTCACTTAGCTAAATTATTTATATATTTTTTAAAAATTCTGTTATATTAAGTAATTCAGTGGTTCATTATCATAGCTATTTTATGAATTATCACAATAGAATGGTGGATAGTGCAGTCTTTGGCTTAAGATGTAATATGTTTGTCCAACCCTAAATCTCATTGGTTTTTATTTTCTGCCTTATTGCATGCAATTTGCTTCCTCTCTGAATATCTTTTTCACATCATTACTTCTTCTTTTCAGGTTTCTCTCATTAGGTGTTTGGGGAATTTTCCTCCAATGTAATGGACTATGTACTTTTAAAATGTAAATTGAACAATTCATCATTAATCTCTTAAGGTGATTTTAGAATTATTTGGATATTGCAAATATTAAATGCATTTTAATGTATTATGGTAAAAAAAGTTTCACTCGTGTATATAAACTGGTAAAAATAGACACATGCAGTCAACTGAAAAATCTATTTTATAATTTGATTGGAACTATTTTTGAAGCTAGGGTGGTTGGTCTTAACCTTGGAGAGTTGCTTGAAGCCTGTGCTGCTTTCATTTTTTGTGCTAAAGCTTTGTGCTAAAGTTGCTCTGATGCCTGAATAATTAAGATCATAGCCTTCTTTTCTTTATAAAGCAACAACCAAATGTTTTCTTTGTAGCTGCTTAGTGCAGAGTTATATAGAAGGCCTTTGTAGCATATTTATGATTAAATATAATCATAAGATGATTTTTCAAAGTTTTAGGAGTTGATTTTAATTCATAGGCATCTATCTTACTTTGGATATGTTCAGTCATATGTATAAATATACCTGATTTCTTGTCTGTGATACTTTACCAAATTTTTAACCCAGAAAATGGTGCTAACACACATCAATTAAAACAAAAAAATTTCCAAGTGATCATTTTATATCATTTTACTCATAGTACTGTGAATTGAGTACAGTATGTTTCACACATTACTAACCTTGAGAAGATTAGCACAAATTAAGTTTCACATTAAGCTGCCTAAAGCCATGAACAGGAAAGTACGCTCCAGGGTATTAGATTAATTGTGCTAAAAATATATTCATGCTATTTGTGTAGCATACATGTAGCAAAAATTCATTTAAAAATACCAACAAACATTCCTTTCTATTACTTGCCAGTTCATTCATGAATTTTAGAGTCAAAAACATTGATCTGAAAAAACTGATATTTTTCTTACTCATTCCAATAGTTATGTTTCCCCCTCTATTATGTTGGTATGTATTTGATAGATGTTTGCTACCCAATATTCAATATAATTTTTCCTTCTTTTATTTAAGTACATTGTCTCAGTGATAATTGTTTCATAAATTATTTAAAGTTAGCAATAGCTCAGAAATCATTTTTGCCTCCAAGTTAGAGGAGAGATATGAATACCAAAAACACCAATAAAATTATGCATGAAAGTTTCAGTGGGCAAGGTCATTTCTCTTTTTCATTGTCCCTTCCTTTTTCCTTGTCCTCATTTATTTATTTTATTGCTATAGAGGATTTTAATCATTTAAATTCTAAATGTAAAATAATTTTTAGAGAAATTGGAAATAGTTTTGGTTCTTGGAAATTAGGTTTGTTTCCAAGCACTGCTTTAATACATTTATAAGGTTATTCCTTTAATGTTCTAGGATACATAAGATTCAGCCATTGTGGTTGTTTTGGTTTATTTTCTCCCTTGTGGAATTTAATCAATGACCATACTAAAAAGTTTTAAACCTAAGAAACAACATGCTCTGTCACTGAAAATCATTTCTGGATCATCTGGAGCATATTTTCCCAAATGTCCTGAAATTGTGTATAGACCATTGACAGTATTTGTGTTTCTTTTCAGTTAATTATTCAATTTTGATTGTATAACCTCCCTCAGACATGGATTTTCTAATTCTTATATCTCTCCTCTGGATGGGGTTAATTTGGTATTTGAATTGTTAATCTGTCTTGATTATTATGAGGCTTAACTCATAGAATTCCATTCCGGAGGCTGGAAATAGATAATTCACACAGAGAAAAGAAAATCACTAGTCCATTTGAATGCTAATTACAATACCAGTCCTGTATACTGTAACAAAATTTAGCATAAACATGGTCATCAGGGGAGAAAGA
The DNA here is from genome assembly GCF_016433145.1 of Gracilinanus agilis. Taxonomy (NCBI): domain Eukaryota; kingdom Metazoa; phylum Chordata; class Mammalia; order Didelphimorphia; family Didelphidae; genus Gracilinanus; species Gracilinanus agilis. Next base: position 11,100 of record NW_025396630.1, on the reverse strand, counting down.
AAAGAGCATTAAAATACTCCCCAGGAGACTGTTAAAGCCTATACTGACACCCAAGAAAGAAGTAAAAGGGGAGTTTAGCAGGATTTAATCCATTTTTGCTTGTTAAATTCAAATATACTTTCCAACTGAAAGTTGGTTATGGGTTTTTGATCACAAACAGAATAAAAAATAATAAAAAGAAATAACAAAGAATTCATATAAGACAAAAGATACTTGACTCAAAAGAGAGAATACACTGCAAAATGAAGACAGACTATAGTTGTATAAGAATTTTTGTTTCTTTCCAAAGAAAAATTAAAAGGATATTTGACATTTTACTACAAAGAGTTTTCTAAAAACATTAGTCTTTTCCCTCATTTGTACTTAAAATATAATTTAGCTCTTCTGGACCAAATAAAGTAGTTAAAAAGAAGTTTAATTTTGAAAATTAACTAATATAATATCTGGAAAGGCATTAAAGTCATAACAATTGATTCAGGACATGCAGTTATTTTAACATTGTCAAAAAGAAGTAGCCACAGTATCTTAGTAATTTAATGTGTGTATGTGTGTGTGAAAGGGCTTTATATTTAGATATTTCACATGTAACTATGGGAAAATATTCAAAATAAAAATAAAAAAGGAAAAAATAAATATTTCAGAATATAGAATATTAGAATTTAAAGGGACATGAGACAAAATCAAGTCCAATTTCCTTATTTTTGTAGATGAGGAATTTTTCTGAAATATATAAAAGTTACATAGTTGGCAAAAAGTCATAAAGTACTTATTCATGTTGCTCTTCATTTATGTACCATTAAGGTATCAGAACTGAGACTTGGAGCTTTCTCTTCTGAATTCAGGAGCAAGTTCTTTACACTAGGCCAGGTACAATGGACTGGGCAGGTTTAATGCTAGTTTTAAGTCTGATATTGAAATAAAATGAGATCTTTTATAAATCATTTCTATATCACTTATATAGATCATCTTATGGATCAGTTGATAAAAGGTTTGTTTTGCTTTAGCATAAATAAACAAGTATATCATACTTAGTTTAGGTAGACCTGGTTCCCTTCATCTCCATATAGAAATTTGTTTGGTTGATATAGTTGGGTGTGTTGACTAAGATGGCATTGAGATACATGCCAGAGCTGAAGAGACCTTTATATAATGAGTGGTTTTATGCTCTTTGGTAATCAGGAAACCTTATTAATAGTGGCTTGAACCTTAGTCTCTAGAACAAATCAAGTCTTGATGACAGTTTCCTTGCATTTTAGGGAATCAATTCACTTATCTGGGTTATACATTTTCTCAGAATTCAGAAAAAAAAACTCTTATAGAGAAAGAATATACCAAGAGGTAGGAAGAGAATCAGGAGAGAACAATGTTACAAAAGCCTAGCGAGAAGAGAAAATCAAGAAGAATTTGCTAGATAGTTAAAGGCTGTGGAAAGATGAAGAAGGATTAGGATGGTTACCGGATTTGACAATTAAATGAGCATTGTTAATTTTGGAGAGAGCATTTCCCATAGAATAAGAACAGAACAGAGACTACAAAGAGTTAAGAAGAGAGAATAAGGAAAGAAGGGCAGCTAGGTGGCACAATGGATAGAGCTCTGGGCCTAGAGTCAGGGAGACCTGAGTTTAAAATTCTACTTCAGAACCAGTGTTATCCTGGGCAAATAACTTATTCCTATTTGTCTAGGTTTCCTCATCTGTAAAATAAGTTGGAGAAAGAATTGGCAAAGTACTCCAGTATCTTTGCTAAGAAAATCTGAAAAGGATTTATGAAGAATTGGACATAACCAAAACAGTTCAACACCACCAAAAAGAGGAAGAGAAGTAAAGGCTCTTACCATAGTTGTACTTTTCAAGGAATTTAGCCTCTATGGCAGTGATGATGAACCTTTTAGAGACTGTATGCCATACCATGCAACCCCTAGAGACCAAATGCTGCCCCCCCCCACACACACACAAGGGAGGGAAGAAGGAAGATGAGTGGCCTGAGCTCTTCAAAAGGTGGGGATGGAGGGGGCAGCTGGGTAGCTCAGTGAATTGAGAGCCAGGCCTAGAAAGGGGAGGTCCTAAGTTCAAGTCTGGCCTCAGACACTTCCCAGCTGTGTGACCTTGGGCAAGTCACTTAAACCTCATTTCCTAGCCCTTACCACAGAAAGTAAGAGTTTAAAAAAAAAGGTGAGGGTGGAGATAGGGAATGGAATGGCTCAAGTGCTCTGCTCAAGGGAGGGAGTAAGCACTTTTATTGGGCTGCTGGGCAGAGGGATGGGATGGTGCAGTAGAGAGAGGGAAGGGAGCAGCTCCATCTGAGTCCCTCTGCCTTTCTAGTAATTTACTCTGGCTGGAGAGGGTGCCCATCTTTGGCACACATGCCATAAGTTCACCATTATGGCTCTTGGATGTAAGCTTAAGGGGCAAGCAGGTGGTGCAGTACACGAGGCCTTAGTCAGTAAGATATGAATTCAACTAGGTCTCAGATTTTTTACCAACAATGTGACCCAGGACTTTATCTCTGCCTAAGTTTCCCCACCTGTATAAAATGGGGATTACCATAGCACTTACTTTGCAGGATTGTTGTAATGATCAAATAAGATAATAATTATAAAGCACTTGGCACAGAGTCTGACACAAACACTATATAAATGTTAGTTATTAGGACACATGGACATATTTGTAGGCAGTAGAGAAAAAGCCAATACACAGAGAGTGACTGAACATTAGTGAGAGAATAGGGCTGATGCAATGTTCTAGAGAAGATGCGATGAAAGAGGATAACATGTGCATGGACATGACCAGTGCAAAGAACATGGAGTGTTGTATGTGAAGAATAAGGACAGTTTAGCTGTATCTCAGAGTATGAGAGGGAAAGCAGTATTCAGTGATACTAGAAAGATAAATTAGAAGCTAGACAGAAGAGTTTATATTTTATATTATATTTTATCTTACAAAGGTAACAGGAAGCCACCAGAGTAAGTTGAGTATTAGAGTAAAATGGTCAGATATACACTCCAGGGAAATTAGTTTGATAGCAGTATGGAAAATGGACCAGAATGGGGAAACATTTGAGGCAGGGAAACCAATTATGAAGCTGTTGTTATAATGAAAGTGAGGGTATGTGGTGCAAGATAACATTACCTCTTAGATGAACTTGAGTCCAAATATACCAAATCCTCCTCTGCCTCCTCCACTTGACTTTTCACCTTATTAATTATCTCCCATAGAATTCAAAAGCAATCAAAGGGGTACATTCTGATATTTCCTCATAAATTATTAAAAATGCAAAAATCTAACTCATTATTTAATTAGCTCTTTGCTGCCACACTGGTTTATAAAAACCACAGAAACCTCCTTTCCCATAAATGCTTCCTCTCTCAGTTTCAGATCTCATAGGTTAGACAAAGATGGATGTTATTAGCTGAATAATTTATCAGCATCAAGAATATCTGGGTTCAGTCTCATCTCTGACATATGCTAGTTATGTGAATCTGGGTAACTATATTTCAGAGTGTTGTAGAATATCAATTGCAGAAAAAAGGCCCATTTTCTTTAGTAGAGAAATTATTCACAGAGAGTACCCTACAAAGATAAAATCACAAGTCTGTCTGACTAAACACACACACGTTTATACAGAATATAGAAACATAAAAATAGTCAATTATATGTCCGGCTACAAAATAGATGCCTATTAATTCACTTAGCAAATTATGGTATATGAATATGTTATAATATTACTTTGGTGTTGGAAATGATGGAAGTGATGAATACAGAGAAGCATAGAATGAAGGACGTGAACTAATGCAGAGTGGAAAAAATTAGAGTAAAGGAAACAACACATCAGTGGCTATAACTATGTATGGTAGGACCTCATTTTATGCAAGCAATATATTCCAAGTGTGAAAATGGGGAGGTCTGTGCAAAACTGTGTGACAAGTCAAAACCCACTGATTGACCCCTGGGCAGTCCTAAGAAAATTTATAGACTATAATTGGTCCATATAAAGTGGGAGGAAAGGAATGGTCTTTAAAAGTGGCAAGAACTTCCTGTGACCAGGTCTTTCACCTTCAACTTGACCCTGGAGGAGCTCTGGTTGAGGACCTTGGATTGCTTTTCTCTTTTCCCTTAGAACTACCACATGGGTGAGTGAAAAAGGCTGACTACCCTGATTTTATCTGGAGACACTAGCCTCCAGAGAAGCCCTCCTCTTAGAGGAGGCCTTGTGACTAACACCCTTGTTTAATTTACCTCTGGGCTCCCTTTGCTGGAGCCTCTTAAGCCCTGCCTGGTTTGGACTATGTAAGGATGGGGGATGGAACAAAAAGAGCCAGAAGAAGGCTGTTGGTGACTGTTGGTGACAGTGACTGACAGTTGGGACCAGAGAGAATTCTGGGTAATTTTCCAGAGGAGGAAGGAGGAAAGAGAACTTTCTGTGGAGGATGGAGAGAGGGAGGAGGAGAACATCTCAGTTTGAATCCAGTCCTGAGGGCTTCCTGAGGATTTTTCTTTGGACATTGAAACCCTGATTCCCTGGTCAAAGGCATCCCATTACATCTCACCCAGCAAGACTTCAATTATCAAGTTAGCTAAATTTGAGACTCCATTTTGGGAGTGATCTCTTAGGCTCCATCCCCCATTAAGCAACCTTGCTGAGAGACCCTTTCTGGTTTGACTTACAATTATAGAAAAGGATAGAAATAGGAAATAGAAATAGAAACTGAAGGAGAAGAGATGAGGGGAGACACTTAGGAGTGGGAACCTGTTATGATGATAATAACAGATAGTTTGGAGAAGCAGATAAATGTGTCAGGGCCAAATAGAGCTTTAAGTCAAGAGCCAGAGATTGACAGGCTACAGTGAGGAAAGGAGGGGGTAAAACACTCCTGATTCTCAAACCCCTCCCCCTCAAACTGCTTCTGCTTCAGTTGGTAATGAAGACAGGAATAAGATTCTTCTGGTAAGTTTCAGTTATGGCTGAAACCCCAATAATATTCCTTTTCTTTAATTTTTATTCCTCTCAGGTCAGTTAGAGGAGTTATAACAGCTAGCTATCTAACTGTTGAGGACAGAGGAGATCTTAAACTGGGAGCCAACAGGATTCAAACTAAATATACAGACTGAATTGTAAGTATCTTCCCAAATAATTATCAGACACAGATTTGAAGGTAAAAAGTTATATTAGGAATTAACAAGGAAAATTAGAGAAGTTAATGAAGGTTTTAGGATAAAGGAAAGGTGACCCTGAACTGTTAAATTGATGCCCCCTTCCTCCTCCTCACTGGAGGGCATGAAGCATTTAACTAAAACTGGCTCTCTTGCTATTGATAAATATCTTACTCTCTAATCACTAAGTAATTATATAATTATATTAATGAAGAATAGTAATAACAAATAGGCTAACCCTATGAGTAGAAATCACTAGCTTATGCTACAATGGCCACCTCAGGTGAAACCCCAAGTCAGGAGAAACAAGCAGAGTGTCTGCTCACATCCACCCCCACAAATTAACTGTCTCCAACCCTTCTCAACTGCCCCTCACCCAAAGTCCTCCAGGGGGGTCCCCTGGAATTCTGGGTGAGGCTCTCCCTGTACCTTTGCAGGGATTCCATGCTTTGCATCTGCACACAACAGAGCCCCAAATTAGGAAATAGAAATAGAAACTGAAGGAGAAGAGATGAGGGAAGACACTTAGGAGTGGGAACCCCAAAGGTTTTCACCCAAGTGATGGACCCCATAGAAAAAGAGAAGAGGGAACCCCCAAATCCCTCTGCCCTTCACCCCTTTCCCCAATCCCTATATTGATATTAATAAAAGCCATTCACTAGTCAGATAGCATTCCAGAGTGCCTGAGAGACAAGGAGGGAGAGGGGAACCACAATTTGGTCTGGCTGCCTCCATCTTGGAGCCAGACCACCTGCTGTGAAGTTGGCTGATCTCGGGGAGGCTTGTGTGAAACCTGCCCTCATTCAGAATCAGATTGGGGTGCCCAATACCTCATCTTATAGGGAAGCCTCACCCACAAATCCTGTGGGGCTGCAAAAATATCCAGGTCACCCAGTTTCAGGGTGACACCCCCTACCAAGTCTCCCTGAGGGTATATTTGGTGGAAGGGGAGAGCCAGAAGAGAGTCCCACCTCATAGACTCTCTCTCTCTCTTTTCCCTTTATCATAACATTGGTGTCTGGCTCTCTTAATTCTTATAACTAGGATGGAGTACTCTCTCTGATTTTCTTACTTTCACTCTTTCTACTTTTATAAATAAACAACCATAAAAAATAATTTGAAATTGAACAATAATTTCTAGTGACCACACTCTGATAAATTCAGTCCAACCATTTTATTTTTACCCCTTACATTCTGGCCCTTACACAAGATCCTTCATGTAATTTGAAAATAAAAGCATAATAGTAAACTTCATTATTTAATAAGCATTTCTTATCCAACCATACCTAAGTATTTTATGATTTAGATCAGTGATTCCCAAAGTGGGCACCACCTCCCCCTGGTGGGTGCTGCAGCAATCCAGGAGGGTGGTGATGGCCACAGGTGCATTTATCTTTCCTATTAATTACTACTAAAATAAAAAAAATTAATTTCCAGGGGTGTTAAGTAATATTTTTTCTGGAAAGAGGGTGGTAGAACAAAAAAGTTTGGGAACCACTGATTTAGATTTTCAGAGTTAACAGCATCAGTATTCTTATATTCCTGGGACCATTAGTAATTTTTAAATACCATTAATGAAACAAAGAGAAGTATTGCCCTGATAATGACATGACTTTTTAAAAGTGAGAATTTTGGGCAAAGACTGATGTAGGTGCTAATGTTCAGTGCAAAACCATGTTATGATTTACTCTAATGCTTCTCAGAATGAAAATGAGCATGATTGGGTGAACTGCTGTGAGACTTTATGCTGCTTGGGAAAAAACACAGATTTAATGTGTAATTAAAATGTTTATTTTATGTATTTTTTACCTTTAAATATATATTTATTTTTGATTGTCAGTTATGTATACCTGAATTTGTGTGCTGAGTTTGTACAAAATGCAGTCCTACTGTAAATAGGGAGAACAACCACACATTAAACAAAATGAAAAGTAATTATTTCACAGTTATAAGGAAATTTAAGAATTAACTTCTACTTCCTCTTCCTCTTGTCCTTTCAATAATGGGAAATCCATAAATGTTTTAGATAGCACATTTATCTTTGATTTATTTATCTAAATTATGCTGGCTTTTTCTCTTTTTCTTTTCTTTAAAATATCTGTCATATTTCATGAATCTCTAGAAAGGGAAGAGGGAAAGAGTCACTGAGGGGAACTGGTGATATAAAAATCTCCAAATGCAGCAATAAAAACTTGAAATGTCACAGCTATAGTCATCTCTAGCCAATAGCTCTAACTTCTGACTATTCCAATACAATGGAACCACAGGCTAACCATTCAGTTTTTTGAAGATGGGAATTAAAGTCTTGGGAGTTTTTCTCACAATATTTTCTCTATAAAATTATTTAAATTTCTTTTTCTGAAAATGACTCTCAAGACTCTCTTAAAAGTCATTGGTTAACTTTCCAGGTTTTTCACAAATTCTTTTCCTATAACAATTCACCAAGACTTCTCAGGAAGTTTTTTAGTCTTCTCTCTGTGCCACACAGAAATGCTCAAAGATGACATTCTTAAATATTTCACTCCCTTTCTTCTCAATGAGATGAGTAGTTAAGTTATTGCTACATGAGGTTAACTCAGTTTACTACCTGGGCCACCCACAGAACAACAGAATCAATAGGAATTGCAAAGAGAGGATTGATAAGATTTTATAGCTGTATTGGGTATAGAGGATATGAGAAAGGGAAGAATCAAAGATGATTCAAATTTTTGAAGCTTGTATAAATATGGTAATAATTTTCATAGAAAAGTAAGAAGGGAAATGACAAGGAAAAAATTATGGAAGATATTTAGGACCTAGACTTGAGTTTGAGGAAACTGTGGGCAGGGGCAGTAAAATCACTTGATTAAAATAATTTGTTATTGGAAATCCTCTTTCTTTTAAAATTTTAAAAATTTTTTTTCAATTATATGTAGAAATAATTTTAAACAATGTTTTTCTTATGTTTTGCAATCCAGCTTCCCTCCTTCCCCTTCCTCCTCCCTGAGACAGTAAATGAACTAACAGAGGTTAAAGTGGTGTTGTCAAGCAAAGCACATTTCCATATTCCTTATGCTGTAAAAGAAGACACATATCATATATACAAGAAAAAACTCATGAAGGAAATAAGGTGAAAAAACGGTAATGCTTCAAACTGCATTCTGACTCCAACATGGATAGCATTTCCAGTTATGTGTCACTTGGGATTATCTTGAATCCTTGCATTGCTGAATAATAGTTTAGTACTTCACAACTGATGAAATTACAATATTGCTATTGCTATATAGAATGTTCTCCTTTTGCTCACTTTATCGAAAGTATTCTTTAAGAACAAACAAACCTTTCTTTCTGTCTTATAATCAGTACTAACTATTGGTCAAGGCAGAAAAGAGGTAACGGTTATGCATTTGGGCTTAATGACTTGCCCAGGATATAACAACTCAGAAGTGGGAGGACAGATTTGAACCAAGGCCTTCCTGTATCTAGGCCTGTCTCTCTATTCATTGAGTCACCTAGATACCCTTGTTGCAAGTACCCTTAAAAAGAGTTCAACAAAGTGTAGTAGGTAATCTGAAGAGACAGAGATTAATTTTACTTAGGTTGATCAAAGATTTTATGTAAGTGACATTTAAATTTCATATTGAAAGATGAGTAGTATTTGGATAAGCAGAATGGGTGAGGGTATTCCACATATTAAGAATGCCAGAAGCAAAATCAGGGAGGCAAAAAAGGGATGGGAATAACTATTGTAGGATATACATGGGAAGATAGTGGAATATAGTGCTAGAAAGATAAAATCAGGAGTCAGTCATAAAGGACCTTGAATTATACTCCAAATAAAGTTTGAATTTTATATTATGGGGAACAGGGAGCTAATGATGCCTATTGAATAAGTAAACAAAGTGATAAATGCTATGCATGAAGATTAATTTGATAGTGATACATAGGATAGATTGAAACAGAAAAGAATGAAAGAAAAATGCAAGAAAAAAATAGATCTAAAAAAACATATAGGAAAAAAACACTTTTGTTTAGTCTTTTAAGACTAAATCACATAATGATTTGTTATTTCCTTCTATAGCTTTTTTTAAGAGTTTCCCAAAAATCTGTAGCATAATATAAGTATGTGAATGAATCCTCACTTTCCATCATTCATGCACTGTTCTTCACATGTGCTTGGAGATGTATTTCTAGGAATGGGAATGGCTTGATGTTGATTAAATCACACTCAAATCCCCTTAAAATGCTCAAGATGATAGATCAGCCTATAAAATGGCTAGATAGGGTGCATGGTTGGTGGCCATGGAATAAAATAAAGCTAATTAGTCTACATGCACATCACACTCATGTTTTATTTCATTAGCACAACTGCATAGAGCTAATCAACTACACAATACACAGTGATGGGAATATGAGACACAATATTTAACTCCCTGAGAGCTTTACAAATGAGTTGTTTCAATTTCACAAGACATAGATTTGACCTAATTATTCTAATTTCTTTTGATGATTTTAATGTAAAATACAAATGTAATGAAGAAACTGGATAGTGAGGGCCCAGTAATTAGAGAATATGTAGATTTATCTACCTTGATTTCCTGTATCTCAGCTATTTTTCAGGCTACTTCCAATTCATCCATGGTGGAGACTTAATGAAACCTTCTTATGGCCAGGAGTAACTTGTAGGACTAGTGTTTTGTGTTGATGAAGAATCATCTAGTTGTGGATTGTATAAGGATAATATTAGAAAATAAGTATTATTTTATTAGTTAAAAATAAGAAGTAGAGAAGTTGGCTTGAGGAAGAATTGGAGTTTCAAATAGAGCTGAGAGAGAGTGTGAAGTTCAACTGTTAGCAGTTATAACCATTATTTCTATGACAGTGGCATTCCAGGAGTGGGCTCCTGGCAGTTGAAAGAGCCATATGCAGCTGCTTTTTCTTTCAGGGCTGGAGAAGGTAATATCTTTGCCTCTCTCTATCTCGGTCTGAGGAAAAGACTTGAAGGAGTGGAGTGCTTTCTTTTCCAACTTGGAAAACACTATTAATTTATCTGTTACTGTCTATAGATTGGTTAAACTGTGAAAAGACCAAATAAAACCTGGTCTTTGGTTTGAACTGTTAAGATTCAGAGACATAACCTGATTCTTGTGGAGATTCAACCAGCTAGCCTTGGTTACCTTTATAATTTAAAGGCGAAGTTAAGAGTTATAGTGGTTAGGTTTATTTACAATAGTATAAATTTGGTTAGTTAGATCAGGGAGGATTAATGTAGCCTGTGAACCACAGGAGAAGCAGTTCCTTGTGGAACCTGGGAGTTTATTTGGGTGGAGTTAGAATCCCTTAGAAGTAGAAATCCTTTCCCCCTTATATATATTTAAATAAATAGTTTATTTTCATAAACAAGAGTCTCTTTAACATTCCTTGCACCTGGCCCTGAAGGGAAGTTCATCTTTGAGCTTCCCTTCATTTTCCACTGAAGATACTTTGATACCATCTATCAAAAGTATCAAGAAACAATTTTCAGTCTTTACTTTTTAGTCCTTTGTCCTTATTTGTGGGCTTGCCTAACATTATTTTTATAATTGAGAGAAGCTGATGATGTAGGAGATGCCAAACCAGATTTGAGTTAGCATGCAAGGAATTGGTATTAGTAGTCCCTCCATTGAGCCTCCTCTGTGGTTTGTTTTTTTAAACTTTCCAATGCCAAATAGGCAGGAAAGTGATGGGAAAATGGTATTAAATGCGGTGGCCACCACATCTGGTCAGCCACCCTCCTGAGAGTTCAATGTTGTTGTCTGTATTCCACAGGCAGGGGGTGGGGGTCAGTCTCTGGCTGAGGCTAATGTTAGCTCCCTCTTAAAGTACACAGTATTCACCACCCTGACAAACTTGTTTTCATGGAGGTTTCCTTTTGTTCATTTGAAGCTGCTCTAAAACTAAAACACATCTATAATATATCTATATATTATAT
>NW_025396629.1:0-8769 GCF_016433145.1 Gracilinanus agilis | reverse complement strand
TTAAAACATTTATTAATATTCATTTTTAACATGGTTACATGCTTCATGCCCCTACTTTCCCCTTCACCCCCCGCTTTCCCCTCACTCATGGCCAACGCACATTTCCACTGGTTGCAACATGTGTCCTTGTTCATGGCCTATTTCCAAATTGTTGTTAGTTGCATTGATGTGGTATTTTTGAGTCTACATCCCCAATCATGTCCACCTCAACCCATGCATTAAAGCAATTGTTTATCTTCTATGTTTCCTTTCCTGCAGTTCTTCCTCTGAATGTGGGTAGCGTTCTTTACCATAAATCCCTCAGAGCTGTCCTGTCATTGCATTGGTGCTGGTATAGAAGTCCATTACATTCGATTTTACCACAGTATATCAGTCTCTGTGTAGAGTGTTCTTCTGGCTCCCTATTTTTTTTAATATTTTATTTTTTAGAAAAATTTTCCATGGTTCCATGATTCATGTTTTTACTTTCCCCTTCACCACCCCCCAAATTCCCTTCATAGCCGACGCACTTTCCACTGGTTTTAACATGTGTCATCTATCAAGACCTAATTTCCACATTATTCAAATGGTGTGGTCATTTCGAGTCTACATCCCCAATCATGTCCGCATCAACTCATGTGTTCAAGAGGTTGTTTTTCTTCTGTGTTTCCACTCCTGTAGTTCTTCCTCTGAATGTGGGTAGTGTCATTTTCCATAAATCCCTTAGAATTGTCCTGGGTCATTGCATTGCTGCTAGAACAGAAGTCCATTACATTCAATTTTACCACAATGTATCAGTCTCTGTGTATAATGTTCTGGCTCTGCTTCTTTCACTCTGCATCAGTTCCTAGAGGTCATTCCAGTTCACATGGAATTCCTTCAGTTCATTATTTCTTTGAGCACAATAGCATTCCATCACCAGCATATACTACAATTTGTCCAGCCATTCCTCAAATGAAGGGCATACCATAAATTTCCAGTTTTTGCCACCACAAAAAGCACAGCTATAAATACTTTTGTATAAGTCTTTTTATCTAGGATCTCTTTGGGGTACAAACCCAGCAATGCTATGGCTGGATTGAAGGGCAGGCAGTCTTTTAGAGCTCTTTGGGCATAGTTCCAAATTGCCATCCAGAATGTTGGATCAGTTCACAACTCCACTAACAGTGCATTAATGTCCCATTTTTGCCATATGCCCTCCAAAATTTATGACTCTCACCTGCTATCATTTTAGCCAGCCTACTAGGTGTGAGGTGGTATCTCAGAGTTGTTCTGATTTTGTATTTCTCTAATTATTAGAGATTTAGAACACTTTCTCATGTGCTTATTGATACTTTTGATTTCTTTATCGGAAAATTTCCTATTCATATCCCCTGCCCATTTATCAATTGGGGAATGGCTTGATTTTTTTACACAATTGATTTAGATCCTTGTATATTTGAGTAATTAGACCTCTGTCAGAGTTTTTTGTTATAAAGATTTTTCCCAGTTTCTTGTTTCCCTTCTGATTTTGGTTGCATTTTTTTGTTTGTACAAAACCTTTTTAATTTAATATAATCAAAATCATTTATTTTATATTTTGTAATTTTTTCTAACTCTTTTTTGGATTTAAAATTTTCCCTTTCCCATAGATCTGACAAATATACTATTCTGTGTTGACTTAATTTACTTATAATTTCCTTCTTTATATTCAAGTCATTCACCCATTCTGAATTTATCTTGGTGTAGGATGTGAGATGTTGATCTAAACCTAATCTCTCCCATATTGTTTTCAAATTTTCCCAACAGTTTTTGTCAAATAGTGGATTTTTGTCCCAAAAGTTGGGCTCTTTGGGTTTATCATACATTGTCTTGCTGATGTCACTTACCCCAAGTCTATTCCACTGATCCTCCCAATATCATATCATTTTGATGACCACTGCTTTATAGTATAGTTTAATATCTAGTACTGCTAGGCCACCTTCCTTCACGTTTTTTTTTTCATTATTTCCCTTGATATTCTTGATCTTTTGTTCTTCCAAATGAACTTACTTTCTTAAAGTTTTTTCTCATTCTGAAAAAAATTTTTTTGGTAGTTTGGTAGATATGGCACTAAATAAATGAATTAATTTGGGTGGAATGGTCATTTTTATTATGTTAGCTCATCCTACCCATGAACAGTCAATGTTTTTCTAATTGTTTAGATTTAGTTTCAATTGTTTGAAAAGTGTTTTGTAGTTGTGTTCATATAATTCCTGTGGTGTTTTTTTGTAGATAGATTCCTAAGTATTTTATATTGTCTAGGGTGATTTTAAATGGTGTTTCTCTTTCTACCTCTTGCTGCTCTAATGTGTTGGAAATATATAGAAATGTTGATGATTTATGTGCATTTCTTTTGTATCCTGCAACTTTGCTAAAGTTCTACTAGCTTCTTAGTTGATTCTCTAGGATTTTTTAAGTAGACCATCATATTATCTGCAAAGAGTGATAGCTTAGTCTCCTCATTGCCTTTTTTAATCCCTTCAATTTCTTTTTCTTCTCTAATTGCTACTGCTAGTGTTTCTAGTACAATGTTAAAAAATAGAGGTGATAATGGGCATCCTTGTTTCACACCTGATCTTATTGGGAAGACTTCTAATTTATCCCCATTGCATATGATGCTTGTTGATGGTTTTAGATATATAATATTTATTATTTTTAGGAAAGATCCTTCTATTTTTATACTTTCTAGTGTTTTCAATAGGAATGGATGTTGTATTTTGTCAAAGGCTTTTTCAGCATCTATTGAGATGATAATGTAGTTTTCGTAGTTGTGTTTGTTGATATGGCCAATGGTGTGAATGGTTTTCCTTAAGTTGAACCATCCTTGCATTCCTGGTACAAATCCCACCTGATCATAATGAATAACCTTTGAGATCATGTGCTAGAGTATTTTTTTTTACTTTTTTTTAAACCCTTGTACTTCGGTGTATTGTCTCATAGGTGGAAGATTGGTAAGGGTGGGCAATGGGGGTCAAGTGACTTGCCCAGGGTCACACAGCTGGGAAGTGGCTGAGGCCGGGTTTGAACCTAGGACCTCCTGTCTCTAGGCCTGTAGAGTATTTTTGCTAGTATTCTGTTTAAGATTTTTGCATCTATGTTCATTAAGGAGATTGGTCTGTAATTTTCTTTCTCTGTTTTTGATCTACCTGGCTTTGGAATCAGTACCATAAAAGGAGTTCGGTAGAACTCCTTCTTTGCTTACTATGTCAAATAGTTTGTATAGTATTGGAATTAGTTGTTCTTTGCAGATTTGATAGAATTTAGATTTGATAGAATTCACTTGTGAATCCATCTTATTCTGGGCATTTTTTCTTAGGGAATTCTTTGATGGCTTGTTCGATTTCTATCTCTGGGATGGGATTATTTAAGTATTCTATTTCTTCTACTGTTAATCTAGGCAATTTGTATTTTTGTAAATATTCATCCATCTTACCTAAGTTGCTATATTTATTGTCATAAAATGGGGCAAAATAGTTTTTAATGATTACCTTGATTTCTTCTTCATTAGAGGTGAGGTCTCCCAGTATCTTTAATACTGATGACTCAGGTTTCTTCTTTCCTTTTTTAAATTAGATTGACCAATGCTTTGTCAATTTTATTTGTTTTTTCAAAGTACCAGCTTCTAGTCTTATTTATTAATTCAATAGTTCTTTTACTTTCAATTTTATTAATTTCTCCTTTGATTTTTATACTCTCTAATTTAGTTTATAACTGGGGATTTTTAATTTGTTCCCTTTCTAGTTTTTTTTATTTGCATGTCCAGTTCATTCATCTTTGCCTTCTCTAATTTGTTAATACATGCACTCCATGATATAAATTTCCCCCTGAGTACTGCCTTAGCTGGATCCCAAAGAGTTTGGTAGGATGTCTCATCATTGTCATTCTCTTCAATGAAATTATTGATTGTTTCTATGATTTCTTCTTTGACTGGCTTTGAAGAATCATATTATTTAATTTCCAATTAGTTTTTGATTTGCCTTTCCAGGTGCCCTTACTAATTATTATTTTTATTGCATTATGATATGAGAAGGTTACACTTATTATTTCTGCTCTTTTGCATTTGTTTGCAATGTTTCTATGCCCTATTACATGGTCAATCTCTGTGAATGTACCATGTGCAGCTGAAAAGAAGGTGCATTCCTTTTTGTCCCTATTTATTTTTCTCCACATATCTATTAAATCTAATTTCTCTAGGATTTCATTCACCTCTCTTATCTCTTTCTTATTTATTTTTTGGTTTGATTTATCTAGATCTGAAGGTGGAATATTTAGATCTCCCACTAGTATAGTTTTACTATCTATTTCCTTCTTGAGCTCAGTCAGTTTTTCCGTTAGGAATTTGGATGCTATACCATTTGGTGCATATATGTTGAGTACTATTATTTCCTCATTTTCTATACTGCCTTTTATCAGGATGTAATTACGTTCCCTGTCTCTTTTAATCATATCTATTTTTACTTTGGCTTTGTCAGAAATCATGATTGCCACTCCTGCCTTCTTTTTCTCATTTGAAGCCCAAAATGTTTTGCTCTAGCCATTGACCTTAAACCTGTGTATGTCCACCCACCTCATATGTGTTTCTTATAGACAACATATGATAGGATTTTGGTTTCTAATCCACTTTGCTATTTGCTTCCATTTTATGGGCAAGTTCATCCCATTCATATTCAGAGTTATAATGATCAGTTGTGTATTCACCAACATTTGGGTATCCTCTCATAGTTCTACCCCTTCTTCTTACACTAGTACCTTTTAAACCAGTGGTTCATTTTAAGCCAGTCTCCCTTGTTCCCTCCCTTGATTTACTTCCCTTTCCTTCCCCTCCCTTTAAAGCCTAATGAATTCCCTCCTCCTTCTTTTCCCTTCCCTTTTTCGACCTCCCCATTCCTCTGTTCCTTTTGGTTTATCCTTTCTTACTTTCTCAGTAGGGTTTGATAGAATTCTATATCCCAAAGGATATAGGTACTCTTCCCTCTCAGGGTTAATTCCGCTGAAAGTAAAGTTTAAATCTTACATGTTAATGCTCTCTTCCTCTCCTCATAATAGTATTCATCCCCTCCCCTTCCCATGTCCTCTTTGTGTGTAATAGAATAGAGTTCATAGAGAATTATACATAAAATTTCTCCATAGAGGAATACAAATAATTTGATCTTATTCAAGTCCTTAAAGAGGCAAATTTAAAAATGAGATTTTCTTTCTTTCCCCTCTGTTTCTTATTTCCCTTTTCATGTTTCTCTTGGTTTTTGTGGTTGGATATTGAACTTTCCATTTAGTCCTGGTCTTTTCTGTGCAAATACTTGGAAACCTTCTATCTTATTGAATGCCCATACTTTCCCTTGGAAGTATAGAGTAAGTTTTGATGGGTAGTTGATCCTTGGTTGTAGACCCAGTTATCTTGTCTTTCTGAATATTGTATTCTAAGCCTTGCAGTGTTTTAGTGTGGAGGCTTCCAGATCCTTTGTGATCCTGACTGGTACTCTTTGACATCTGAATTGTCTCTTTTTGGCATGTAAAATGTTTTCTTTTACTTGGAAGCTCTTGAATTTGGCTATTATACTCCTAGGGGTTGTCTTTTCAGGGTTTAGTGTAAAGGGTGATCTATGGATCCTTTCATTTTCTATTTTTCACTCTTGTTGAAGAACATCAGGGTAGTTTCGCTGAATAATTTCTTGTAGTATGGAGTCTGAATCTCTATTTCTGCTTTTTCAGGAAGACCAATGATTCTCAAATTGTCTCTTCTATACCTGTTTTCTTGGTCTGTCAATTTCTCATTGAGATATTTCATGTTTCCTTCTATTTTATCAATCTTTTGACTTTGTTTTATTTGTTCTTGCTGTCTTGAGAGATCATTGGCTTCTACTTGCCCAATTCTTGTCTTTAGAGACTGGTTTTCTGCTATAATCTTTTTATTTTCCTTTTCAATTTGGTCTATTCTGTTTTTCATGGTTTCCTCCAATTTGGTTATCATTTTGTTTGATTTTTGGGCATCTTTCTCCATTTGGGCGTTTCTTTCTTGAGCTATTCCCCACTTTTCTTGCCAAATCTCTTCCATCTTTCTCATGATCTCAGATTTGAACTCTTCAAGTGCTTGCGACCAATTTTCATTTTGGAGGGGGAGGTTTGGATATGATTACTTGTTTGTTCTCTTCTGCTGTTTGCTCGTTGCCTGGATTTTTTCTGTGTAAAGGTTGTAGAGTGTTAAAGATTTCTTCTTGATCTTTTTCTTTGGAGGTTCTTGTGCATGGTTTACCATTATTATTATGATATTTTTCTTTCTCAGTCAGAAGTCTGGGTGAGGCAGAAAGGCTCTTCCTTTTGAGCTGTGGAGTAGTTTTTGTCTGAGTTACAACATTGTGAGACCCTCTCAGTTTTAAACTTGCTTGGTCTGTGGTCTTTAGGATCCTAGTGTCTCAAGTCTAGGTGTTCTCACGGTCAAGCCTCCTGGTGGTCTACTTGCATGCTCCTTTGCCTGAGGGTCCTTTAACAGTCTCAGGGCTCTGTTTCCACAGGCATGCAGCCCTCCGCACTGGGTCCTCACCCAAGGTCGGAGCCTGTGCTCAAGTTCTGTGTTCAAAGTCTGAGTTCTTTAGCCTCTTGGGGTCTTAAGTCTTGCTGCTCTCAGGAGCAGGGCCTCTTGATCCCAAGTAGTTTCCAAGAACTTAATGAATGCCACAAACTTGCTCTAATGCTTGTGCACTGGTTTTGGCAATGTAGGTGGTGTTGGGGCATTGCTCAGCTCGCATTTTAGTGAGAGCTATTTCATCCACTTATAGCATAGAAATGCCCCAATTCCACGTATCTTCAATGCTGCGCCCTGTTTTGGGGTCCCTTCTTTAATCTGGATTTGTTTTTTATGTCCTCTTGAGGAGTTGTGTAGGTGGTTTGGGAGAGGTTAAGCATTCTGCTTCTACTCTGCTGCCATCTTAACCCAGAAGTCTTTTGTGTTCATTCTTAATCTCAAATAAATAAGGATCCAGAAACAAAATTGTCCAGATTACCACTTTATGAATTTATAAAGGTCACAAAAGTGATCAGAGGCTTTTTTTCCTTCAGAAAAAAAGATATCCGCATCCCCCTCTAATCCTGGAGTTGCTAGTGGAAATCTCTAGACGTCATGGCTAATGATAGCAAAACCCTGTGAAAATGACTTTGAAAAAAATTACTTAAGAATGGTAGTAACTTTGGGAATTTGATGGAATATCAATCTTTTTAAAGTAATTGATCCTTGGAGTACAGTCAAAAGTTATACCAAAAGAGAAATTCTGGAAGGTCCAGGAGTTTAGTTACATCATAGTCTTATGTGTTCTCTTTATTTTTTTTTCCTTTTTTAACTTTGTATGTTGCATTTGAAGCTACTACTCTCCTCAGGCAACTTTCCTGTGCTCAAGGGGGGATTATAATTTTTAGTATGAGTTGTTTGTTCTTTCTTGTTATACCTTGTCTTATAACAATTGTAATGTTCCTGTAACAATTGTTCTTGTTATACCTTCTCAGTAAATACTCTTTTCTAAAAACTAATAGAGTTGAACTGATTGATTAATACTGGGGAGCAAGCTGGTTGCAAGCAAAAAATATTAGAAGTCCCAGTTTCTCAGAGATTCTACATACACTAAGGCCATGTTAGTGAACACATGACATGTGTGTCCCTGTGTGCCAGAGACGGCTGCTCTGTTCCCCCTCTCCACGGCACCTGAGGACATTTTTTACAAGCCCCACCCTTTTGTACAGAAGCCCAAATTGATCACTTCTTCCTTTCATTGTCTGGTGGTAATTTGAGATGCTCACAGGCAGCTTGAAGTTACAGTTTGAGTATGTGATCTCTAAAGGGCTCATCAACACTATCCTAAGGAGAGAAATTTTTAGTTTTCCCCTTAGAACTTAATCTTCCAGTGTAAATGTGAATTTTAGCCAAAAGAGAGTACAATACAAATATATTAAAATATAGGATTGTGCCTATGAAATTTCATGGACATAAAACATTATTCTCAGATTGCCTAATATAAAATTGTAGCATCAAAGACATTGAATGACTTGTTCACAGTCACACAGCAAAATAAAATAAAGAATGTATTTTATATATTTCTGAATTAAACATACTATGTACCAGCTTCTACTGTACACTAGAATTGGTGGTTAATATTTTTGGAGGCTTCGATATGGGAAATGATTTATTGGATTAAAAAATCATACCCTGCCAAGGACAACCTGATTTGGTAGGTGAAAAATATGATGGAAATCAATACATCCTAGAATGTTTAGTGATAAAAATGTCTCTTCTTATATGGCTCTCATGAGGTTAGCAATTTGTGCTGAAGCCATGTATTTTTTTCCTACAGGAATTTATGCCAATAGGGAAAATGCTATTTATCCACTAGGGAAAATTGTGTCTGATAGCTTTAAAAATGGTACTAATTGGGAAAGAGAATATTGAATGCCGAGTTAACCCTTAAAAGAACTGACATTCAGTATTTTAGTTTTGCTTTTGCTCCAAAAAAAACAAACAGTAATTATGACCTTGCAACATCTCTTTGAGTTTCCCTGAGTTTTAAAGACTTAAATCAAGATTCTGTCACAAGGAGATAATTTTTGCAAGAATGATAATCTGCAGATAAAGTACAACAAAATGTGTTTGGATATTGAAATGTTTGGGGCTAACCCTAGGAATATGAATGTTAAACAAAGAGTCACAAGTCAATGCTGAATTTAAGTTTCTATTTGATTCATAAGATTGATTATTATTGCTTTGATTGTATATAT
Organism: Gracilinanus agilis; assembly: GCF_016433145.1. Taxonomy (NCBI): domain Eukaryota; kingdom Metazoa; phylum Chordata; class Mammalia; order Didelphimorphia; family Didelphidae; genus Gracilinanus; species Gracilinanus agilis. The sequence goes on along the minus strand of NW_025396629.1, from coordinate 12 downwards.
ATATATATATAT
>NW_025396628.1:0-14735 GCF_016433145.1 Gracilinanus agilis | reverse complement strand
TATATATATATACTTCTAAAAGAGTAAACATAATAGTTATATGTTTCTTTTTCTAGATATTCAAAGAATATGGAACTGGTTAGATGTTGTAATCATATTGTTAAAAAGAGCAAGTAACTGTACTAACTTTTGGAAACCATAAACTAAATGTAGATGCCTAGCTCTATATTATTATCTTTCTCTTAGAATTTTGACTTAGGGTAGTAAAATGGGAAAAAATATTTTTCTCCCCTCAATAAAGGATTGGGAGATTATGTAGGATGGGGGCACAAAGATCTGGTAGAATTCATATAAACAAAGGAGGAAGAACATTTCACACAGAAAAAAAACAGTATGAAAGGCAGTATGTTTGCAGTCAGAAGAGAACTGGTAGTGTAGTTAGGGTAACCTGCATTTAATTACTCTGATACATAATGACTTTGTGATTCTGGCAAATTACTTAAACTCTTAGTAGGTGTAGGCAACTTCTAAGACAATAGGTTAAAGAATATTTGACAATCTTCATTAAAAAAGTGGTTCTTCAACATGAAGTCCAAATCATAAAAAATGTGATTAGGAAAAATATTAATGGATATGGATGACTAAAACATTAGCCAACAATCAATTATGTAAATGAAATTACTCATAGTTATACATACCTGCAATAAATAATCATTGAAATCTTCGTGAGTACATACAGATATTTTGTGTCAAAAATTTCATTTTCAATAATAGGCCATTATTATAAATATAAAAATCACTTTAGAAATTACAAAATAAAACATTTAAGTGCCTTGGAAGTAGAGCAATCCTTAAACTCCTTTTCTAATTACAACCAATAGAGGAACTTTTCAAATAAACTGATTGATATCAGCAGGTCCCTAAAATATAATCCTGAGTGTTTTCCTTCAATCTACTTTGAATGTTTCAAATGATGTGGTTTCTACCACTTCTCTGAGAGGCTATGTCACAGTCTTATGAACACATTATGTAGACATTTCTGCATGTAATATAAAATCTCTGAGATATCTTTTTATTTGTAGGAAATTTAGATTCTTTAATCCTTGAAAGTTATCTTTGAAAAATCTAGTCTTTCCACTATAAGTGATTTCATTTCCAACAGATAAATCTCTTAGACTCCTCACTTAATGCTGAATCCTAAAAAATAAAATAAAGTGACTCAAACTGTAAGTGCTATGAAAAGCAGTTCACTCCTGACATTTTCATATGTAGGAAGAAAAACATGTTAATTCTTTACTGAGTCTGAACTGAATGTCCTTAATTTCAGCCATGTCACATGAAAGAAATAGAAAAGTCCTTACCTCAAAAGATCAAAACACAACCAATTCTCCTATTTTGTTATTCTAACAGTGCCACTACAACCAATAATATATTACAGTTGTGTAACTCTAAAATGCTCAGAAAACTTTTTCATACATGATGTCTTTTTATTGAGTTCATCAGAGGTCGATCCATAGGGCAGCCAATCTTCCCACTATTGTCTTAAAAGATTGGTATATTATTAGCACAGTAGCTTTCCATTTCACTTAGCTAAATTATTTATATATTTTTTAAAAATTCTGTTATATTAAGTAATTCAGTGGTTCATTATCATAGCTATTTTATGAATTATCACAATAGAATGGTGGATAGTGCAGTCTTTGGCTTAAGATGTAATATGTTTGTCCAACCCTAAATCTCATTGGTTTTTATTTTCTGCCTTATTGCATGCAATTTGCTTCCTCTCTGAATATCTTTTTCACATCATTACTTCTTCTTTTCAGGTTTCTCTCATTAGGTGTTTGGGGAATTTTCCTCCAATGTAATGGACTATGTACTTTTAAAATGTAAATTGAACAATTCATCATTAATCTCTTAAGGTGATTTTAGAATTATTTGGATATTGCAAATATTAAATGCATTTTAATGTATTATGGTAAAAAAAGTTTCACTCGTGTATATAAACTGGTAAAAATAGACACATGCAGTCAACTGAAAAATCTATTTTATAATTTGATTGGAACTATTTTTGAAGCTAGGGTGGTTGGTCTTAACCTTGGAGAGTTGCTTGAAGCCTGTGCTGCTTTCATTTTTTGTGCTAAAGCTTTGTGCTAAAGTTGCTCTGATGCCTGAATAATTAAGATCATAGCCTTCTTTTCTTTATAAAGCAACAACCAAATGTTTTCTTTGTAGCTGCTTAGTGCAGAGTTATATAGAAGGCCTTTGTAGCATATTTATGATTAAATATAATCATAAGATGATTTTTCAAAGTTTTAGGAGTTGATTTTAATTCATAGGCATCTATCTTACTTTGGATATGTTCAGTCATATGTATAAATATACCTGATTTCTTGTCTGTGATACTTTACCAAATTTTTAACCCAGAAAATGGTGCTAACACACATCAATTAAAACAAAAAAATTTCCAAGTGATCATTTTATATCATTTTACTCATAGTACTGTGAATTGAGTACAGTATGTTTCACACATTACTAACCTTGAGAAGATTAGCACAAATTAAGTTTCACATTAAGCTGCCTAAAGCCATGAACAGGAAAGTACGCTCCAGGGTATTAGATTAATTGTGCTAAAAATATATTCATGCTATTTGTGTAGCATACATGTAGCAAAAATTCATTTAAAAATACCAACAAACATTCCTTTCTATTACTTGCCAGTTCATTCATGAATTTTAGAGTCAAAAACATTGATCTGAAAAAACTGATATTTTTCTTACTCATTCCAATAGTTATGTTTCCCCCTCTATTATGTTGGTATGTATTTGATAGATGTTTGCTACCCAATATTCAATATAATTTTTCCTTCTTTTATTTAAGTACATTGTCTCAGTGATAATTGTTTCATAAATTATTTAAAGTTAGCAATAGCTCAGAAATCATTTTTGCCTCCAAGTTAGAGGAGAGATATGAATACCAAAAACACCAATAAAATTATGCATGAAAGTTTCAGTGGGCAAGGTCATTTCTCTTTTTCATTGTCCCTTCCTTTTTCCTTGTCCTCATTTATTTATTTTATTGCTATAGAGGATTTTAATCATTTAAATTCTAAATGTAAAATAATTTTTAGAGAAATTGGAAATAGTTTTGGTTCTTGGAAATTAGGTTTGTTTCCAAGCACTGCTTTAATACATTTATAAGGTTATTCCTTTAATGTTCTAGGATACATAAGATTCAGCCATTGTGGTTGTTTTGGTTTATTTTCTCCCTTGTGGAATTTAATCAATGACCATACTAAAAAGTTTTAAACCTAAGAAACAACATGCTCTGTCACTGAAAATCATTTCTGGATCATCTGGAGCATATTTTCCCAAATGTCCTGAAATTGTGTATAGACCATTGACAGTATTTGTGTTTCTTTTCAGTTAATTATTCAATTTTGATTGTATAACCTCCCTCAGACATGGATTTTCTAATTCTTATATCTCTCCTCTGGATGGGGTTAATTTGGTATTTGAATTGTTAATCTGTCTTGATTATTATGAGGCTTAACTCATAGAATTCCATTCCGGAGGCTGGAAATAGATAATTCACACAGAGAAAAGAAAATCACTAGTCCATTTGAATGCTAATTACAATACCAGTCCTGTATACTGTAACAAAATTTAGCATAAACATGGTCATCAGGGGAGAAAGAAAAGAGCATTAAAATACTCCCCAGGAGACTGTTAAAGCCTATACTGACACCCAAGAAAGAAGTAAAAGGGGAGTTTAGCAGGATTTAATCCATTTTTGCTTGTTAAATTCAAATATACTTTCCAACTGAAAGTTGGTTATGGGTTTTTGATCACAAACAGAATAAAAAATAATAAAAAGAAATAACAAAGAATTCATATAAGACAAAAGATACTTGACTCAAAAGAGAGAATACACTGCAAAATGAAGACAGACTATAGTTGTATAAGAATTTTTGTTTCTTTCCAAAGAAAAATTAAAAGGATATTTGACATTTTACTACAAAGAGTTTTCTAAAAACATTAGTCTTTTCCCTCATTTGTACTTAAAATATAATTTAGCTCTTCTGGACCAAATAAAGTAGTTAAAAAGAAGTTTAATTTTGAAAATTAACTAATATAATATCTGGAAAGGCATTAAAGTCATAACAATTGATTCAGGACATGCAGTTATTTTAACATTGTCAAAAAGAAGTAGCCACAGTATCTTAGTAATTTAATGTGTGTATGTGTGTGTGAAAGGGCTTTATATTTAGATATTTCACATGTAACTATGGGAAAATATTCAAAATAAAAATAAAAAAGGAAAAAATAAATATTTCAGAATATAGAATATTAGAATTTAAAGGGACATGAGACAAAATCAAGTCCAATTTCCTTATTTTTGTAGATGAGGAATTTTTCTGAAATATATAAAAGTTACATAGTTGGCAAAAAGTCATAAAGTACTTATTCATGTTGCTCTTCATTTATGTACCATTAAGGTATCAGAACTGAGACTTGGAGCTTTCTCTTCTGAATTCAGGAGCAAGTTCTTTACACTAGGCCAAGTACAATGGACTGGGCAGGTTTAATGCTAGTTTTAAGTCTGATATTGAAATAAAATGAGATCTTTTATAAATCATTTCTATATCACTTATATAGATCATCTTATGGATCAGTTGATAAAAGGTTTGTTTTGCTTTAGCATAAATAAACAAGTATATCATACTTAGTTTAGGTAGACCTGGTTCCCTTCATCTCCATATAGAAATTTGTTTGGTTGATATAGTTGGGTGTGTTGACTAAGATGGCATTGAGATACATGCCAGAGCTGAAGAGACCTTTATATAATGAGTGGTTTTATGCTCTTTGGTAATCAGGAAACCTTATTAATAGTGGCTTGAACCTTAGTCTCTAGAACAAATCAAGTCTTGATGACAGTTTCCTTGCATTTTAGGGAATCAATTCACTTATCTGGGTTATACATTTTCTCAGAATTCAGAAAAAAAAAACTCTTATAGAGAAAGAATATACCAAGAGGTAGGAAGAGAATCAGGAGAGAACAATGTTACAAAAGCCTAGCGAGAAGAGAAAATCAAGAAGAATTTGCTAGATAGTTAAAGGCTGTGGAAAGATGAAGAAGGATTAGGATGGTTACCGGATTTGACAATTAAATGAGCATTGTTAATTTTGGAGAGAGCATTTCCCATAGAATAAGAACAGAACAGAGACTACAAAGAGTTAAGAAGAGAGAATAAGGAAAGAAGGGCAGCTAGGTGGCACAATGGATAGAGCTCTGGGCCTAGAGTCAGGGAGACCTGAGTTTAAAATTCTACTTCAGAACCAGTGTTATCCTGGGCAAATAACTTATTCCTATTTGTCTAGGTTTCCTCATCTGTAAAATAAGTTGGAGAAAGAATTGGCAAAGTACTCCAGTATCTTTGCTAAGAAAATCTGAAAAGGATTTATGAAGAATTGGACATAACCAAAACAGTTCAACACCACCAAAAAGAGGAAGAGAAGTAAAGGCTCTTACCATAGTTGTACTTTTCAAGGAATTTAGCCTCTATGGCAGTGATGATGAACCTTTTAGAGACTGTATGCCATACCATGCAACCCCTAGAGACCAAATGCTGCCCCCCCCCACACACACACAAGGGAGGGAAGAAGGAAGATGAGTGGCCTGAGCTCTTCAAAAGGTGGGGATGGAGGGGGCAGCTGGGTAGCTCAGTGAATTGAGAGCCAGGCCTAGAAAGGGGAGGTCCTAAGTTCAAGTCTGGCCTCAGACACTTCCCAGCTGTGTGACCTTGGGCAAGTCACTTAAACCTCATTTCCTAGCCCTTACCACAGAAAGTAAGAGTTTAAAAAAAAAGGTGAGGGTGGAGATAGGGAATGGAATGGCTCAAGTGCTCTGCTCAAGGGAGGGAGTAAGCACTTTTATTGGGCTGCTGGGCAGAGGGATGGGATGGTGCAGTAGAGAGAGGGAAGGGAGCAGCTCCATCTGAGTCCCTCTGCCTTTCTAGTAATTTACTCTGGCTGGAGAGGGTGCCCATCTTTGGCACACATGCCATAAGTTCACCATTATGGCTCTTGGATGTAAGCTTAAGGGGCAAGCAGGTGGTGCAGTACACGAGGCCTTAGTCAGTAAGATATGAATTCAACTAGGTCTCAGATTTTTTACCAACAATGTGACCCAGGACTTTATCTCTGCCTAAGTTTCCCCACCTGTATAAAATGGGGATTACCATAGCACTTACTTTGCAGGATTGTTGTAATGATCAAATAAGATAATAATTATAAAGCACTTGGCACAGAGTCTGACACAAACACTATATAAATGTTAGTTATTAGGACACATGGACATATTTGTAGGCAGTAGAGAAAAAGCCAATACACAGAGAGTGACTGAACATTAGTGAGAGAATAGGGCTGATGCAATGTTCTAGAGAAGATGCGATGAAAGAGGATAACATGTGCATGGACATGACCAGTGCAAAGAACATGGAGTGTTGTATGTGAAGAATAAGGACAGTTTAGCTGTATCTCAGAGTATGAGAGGGAAAGCAGTATTCAGTGATACTAGAAAGATAAATTAGAAGCTAGACAGAAGAGTTTATATTTTATATTATATTTTATCTTACAAAGGTAACAGGAAGCCACCAGAGTAAGTTGAGTATTAGAGTAAAATGGTCAGATATACACTCCAGGGAAATTAGTTTGATAGCAGTATGGAAAATGGACCAGAATGGGGAAACATTTGAGGCAGGGAAACCAATTATGAAGCTGTTGTTATAATGAAAGTGAGGGTATGTGGTGCAAGATAACATTACCTCTTAGATGAACTTGAGTCCAAATATACCAAATCCTCCTCTGCCTCCTCCACTTGACTTTTCACCTTATTAATTATCTCCCATAGAATTCAAAAGCAATCAAAGGGGTACATTCTGATATTTCCTCATAAATTATTAAAAATGCAAAAATCTAACTCATTATTTAATTAGCTCTTTGCTGCCACACTGGTTTATAAAAACCACAGAAACCTCCTTTCCCATAAATGCTTCCTCTCTCAGTTTCAGATCTCATAGGTTAGACAAAGATGGATGTTATTAGCTGAATAATTTATCAGCATCAAGAATATCTGGGTTCAGTCTCATCTCTGACATATGCTAGTTATGTGAATCTGGGTAACTATATTTCAGAGTGTTGTAGAATATCAATTGCAGAAAAAAGGCCCATTTTCTTTAGTAGAGAAATTATTCACAGAGAGTACCCTACAAAGATAAAATCACAAGTCTGTCTGACTAAACACACACACGTTTATACAGAATATAGAAACATAAAAATAGTCAATTATATGTCCGGCTACAAAATAGATGCCTATTAATTCACTTAGCAAATTATGGTATATGAATATGTTATAATATTACTTTGGTGTTGGAAATGATGGAAGTGATGAATACAGAGAAGCATAGAATGAAGGACGTGAACTAATGCAGAGTGGAAAAAATTAGAGTAAAGGAAACAACACATCAGTGGCTATAACTATGTATGGTAGGACCTCATTTTATGCAAGCAATATATTCCAAGTGTGAAAATGGGGAGGTCTGTGCAAAACTGTGTGACAAGTCAAAACCCACTGATTGACCCCTGGGCAGTCCTAAGAAAATTTATAGACTATAATTGGTCCATATAAAGTGGGAGGAAAGGAATGGTCTTTAAAAGTGGCAAGAACTTCCTGTGACCAGGTCTTTCACCTTCAACTTGACCCTGGAGGAGCTCTGGTTGAGGACCTTGGATTGCTTTTCTCTTTTCCCTTAGAACTACCACATGGGTGAGTGAAAAAGGCTGACTACCCTGATTTTATCTGGAGACACTAGCCTCCAGAGAAGCCCTCCTCTTAGAGGAGGCCTTGTGACTAACACCCTTGTTTAATTTACCTCTGGGCTCCCTTTGCTGGAGCCTCTTAAGCCCTGCCTGGTTTGGACTATGTAAGGATGGGGGATGGAACAAAAAGAGCCAGAAGAAGGCTGTTGGTGACTGTTGGTGACAGTGACTGACAGTTGGGACCAGAGAGAATTCTGGGTAATTTTCCAGAGGAGGAAGGAGGAAAGAGAACTTTCTGTGGAGGATGGAGAGAGGGAGGAGGAGAACATCTCAGTTTGAATCCAGTCCTGAGGGCTTCCTGAGGATTTTTCTTTGGACATTGAAACCCTGATTCCCTGGTCAAAGGCATCCCATTACATCTCACCCAGCAAGACTTCAATTATCAAGTTAGCTAAATTTGAGACTCCATTTTGGGAGTGATCTCTTAGGCTCCATCCCCCATTAAGCAACCTTGCTGAGAGACCCTTTCTGGTTTGACTTACAATTATAGAAAAGGATAGAAATAGGAAATAGAAATAGAAACTGAAGGAGAAGAGATGAGGGGAGACACTTAGGAGTGGGAACCTGTTATGATGATAATAACAGATAGTTTGGAGAAGCAGATAAATGTGTCAGGGCCAAATAGAGCTTTAAGTCAAGAGCCAGAGATTGACAGGCTACAGTGAGGAAAGGAGGGGGTAAAACACTCCTGATTCTCAAACCCCTCCCCCTCAAACTGCTTCTGCTTCAGTTGGTAATGAAGACAGGAATAAGATTCTTCTGGTAAGTTTCAGTTATGGCTGAAACCCCAATAATATTCCTTTTCTTTAATTTTTATTCCTCTCAGGTCAGTTAGAGGAGTTATAACAGCTAGCTATCTAACTGTTGAGGACAGAGGAGATCTTAAACTGGGAGCCAACAGGATTCAAACTAAATATACAGACTGAATTGTAAGTATCTTCCCAAATAATTATCAGACACAGATTTGAAGGTAAAAAGTTATATTAGGAATTAACAAGGAAAATTAGAGAAGTTAATGAAGGTTTTAGGATAAAGGAAAGGTGACCCTGAACTGTTAAATTGATGCCCCCTTCCTCCTCCTCACTGGAGGGCATGAAGCATTTAACTAAAACTGGCTCTCTTGCTATTGATAAATATCTTACTCTCTAATCACTAAGTAATTATATAATTATATTAATGAAGAATAGTAATAACAAATAGGCTAACCCTATGAGTAGAAATCACTAGCTTATGCTACAATGGCCACCTCAGGTGAAACCCCAAGTCAGGAGAAACAAGCAGAGTGTCTGCTCACATCCACCCCCACAAATTAACTGTCTCCAACCCTTCTCAACTGCCCCTCACCCAAAGTCCTCCAGGGGGGTCCCCTGGAATTCTGGGTGAGGCTCTCCCTGTACCTTTGCAGGGATTCCATGCTTTGCATCTGCACACAACAGAGCCCCAAATTAGGAAATAGAAATAGAAACTGAAGGAGAAGAGATGAGGGAAGACACTTAGGAGTGGGAACCCCAAAGGTTTTCACCCAAGTGATGGACCCCATAGAAAAAGAGAAGAGGGAACCCCCAAATCCCTCTGCCCTTCACCCCTTTCCCCAATCCCTATATTGATATTAATAAAAGCCATTCACTAGTCAGATAGCATTCCAGAGTGCCTGAGAGACAAGGAGGGAGAGGGGAACCACAATTTGGTCTGGCTGCCTCCATCTTGGAGCCAGACCACCTGCTGTGAAGTTGGCTGATCTCAGGGAGGCTTGTGTGAAACCTGCCCTCATTCAGAATCAGATTGGGGTGCCCAATACCTCATCTTATAGGGAAGCCTCACCCACAAATCCTGTGGGGCTGCAAAAATATCCAGGTCACCCAGTTTCAGGGTGACACCCCCTACCAAGTCTCCCTGAGGGTATATTTGGTGGAAGGGGAGAGCCAGAAGAGAGTCCCACCTCATAGACTCTCTCTCTCTCTTTTCCCTTTATCATAACATTGGTGTCTGGCTCTCTTAATTCTTATAACTAGGATGGAGTACTCTCTCTGATTTTCTTACTTTCACTCTTTCTACTTTTATAAATAAACAACCATAAAAAATAATTTGAAATTGAACAATAATTTCTAGTGACCACACTCTGATAAATTCAGTCCAACCATTTTATTTTTACCCCTTACATTCTGGCCCTTACACAAGATCCTTCATGTAATTTGAAAATAAAAGCATAATAGTAAACTTCATTATTTAATAAGCATTTCTTATCCAACCATACCTAAGTATTTTATGATTTAGATCAGTGATTCCCAAAGTGGGCACCACCTCCCCCTGGTGGGTGCTGCAGCAATCCAGGAGGGTGGTGATGGCCACAGGTGCATTTATCTTTCCTATTAATTACTACTAAAATAAAAAAAATTAATTTCCAGGGGTGTTAAGTAATATTTTTTCTGGAAAGAGGGTGGTAGAACAAAAAAGTTTGGGAACCACTGATTTAGATTTTCAGAGTTAACAGCATCAGTATTCTTATATTCCTGGGACCATTAGTAATTTTTAAATACCATTAATGAAACAAAGAGAAGTATTGCCCTGATAATGACATGACTTTTTAAAAGTGAGAATTTTGGGCAAAGACTGATGTAGGTGCTAATGTTCAGTGCAAAACCATGTTATGATTTACTCTAATGCTTCTCAGAATGAAAATGAGCATGATTGGGTGAACTGCTGTGAGACTTTATGCTGCTTGGGAAAAAACACAGATTTAATGTGTAATTAAAATGTTTATTTTATGTATTTTTTACCTTTAAATATATATTTATTTTTGATTGTCAGTTATGTATACCTGAATTTGTGTGCTGAGTTTGTACAAAATGCAGTCCTACTGTAAATAGGGAGAACAACCACACATTAAACAAAATGAAAAGTAATTATTTCACAGTTATAAGGAAATTTAAGAATTAACTTCTACTTCCTCTTCCTCTTGTCCTTTCAATAATGGGAAATCCATAAATGTTTTAGATAGCACATTTATCTTTGATTTATTTATCTAAATTATGCTGGCTTTTTCTCTTTTTCTTTTCTTTAAAATATCTGTCATATTTCATGAATCTCTAGAAAGGGAAGAGGGAAAGAGTCACTGAGGGGAACTGGTGATATAAAAATCTCCAAATGCAGCAATAAAAACTTGAAATGTCACAGCTATAGTCATCTCTAGCCAATAGCTCTAACTTCTGACTATTCCAATACAATGGAACCACAGGCTAACCATTCAGTTTTTTGAAGATGGGAATTAAAGTCTTGGGAGTTTTTCTCACAATATTTTCTCTATAAAATTATTTAAATTTCTTTTTCTGAAAATGACTCTCAAGACTCTCTTAAAAGTCATTGGTTAACTTTCCAGGTTTTTCACAAATTCTTTTCCTATAACAATTCACCAAGACTTCTCAGGAAGTTTTTTAGTCTTCTCTCTGTGCCACACAGAAATGCTCAAAGATGACATTCTTAAATATTTCACTCCCTTTCTTCTCAATGAGATGAGTAGTTAAGTTATTGCTACATGAGGTTAACTCAGTTTACTACCTGGGCCACCCACAGAACAACAGAATCAATAGGAATTGCAAAGAGAGGATTGATAAGATTTTATAGCTGTATTGGGTATAGAGGATATGAGAAAGGGAAGAATCAAAGATGATTCAAATTTTTGAAGCTTGTATAAATATGGTAATAATTTTCATAGAAAAGTAAGAAGGGAAATGACAAGGAAAAAATTATGGAAGATATTTAGGACCTAGACTTGAGTTTGAGGAAACTGTGGGCAGGGGCAGTAAAATCACTTGATTAAAATAATTTGTTATTGGAAATCCTCTTTCTTTTAAAATTTTAAAAATTTTTTTTCAATTATATGTAGAAATAATTTTAAACAATGTTTTTCTTATGTTTTGCAATCCAGCTTCCCTCCTTCCCCTTCCTCCTCCCTGAGACAGTAAATGAACTAACAGAGGTTAAAGTGGTGTTGTCAAGCAAAGCACATTTCCATATTCCTTATGCTGTAAAAGAAGACACATATCATATATACAAGAAAAAACTCATGAAGGAAATAAGGTGAAAAAACGGTAATGCTTCAAACTGCATTCTGACTCCAACATGGATAGCATTTCCAGTTATGTGTCACTTGGGATTATCTTGAATCCTTGCATTGCTGAATAATAGTTTAGTACTTCACAACTGATGAAATTACAATATTGCTATTGCTATATAGAATGTTCTCCTTTTGCTCACTTTATCGAAAGTATTCTTTAAGAACAAACAAACCTTTCTTTCTGTCTTATAATCAGTACTAACTATTGGTCAAGGCAGAAAAGAGGTAACGGTTATGCATTTGGGCTTAATGACTTGCCCAGGATATAACAACTCAGAAGTGGGAGGACAGATTTGAACCAAGGCCTTCCTGTATCTAGGCCTGTCTCTCTATTCATTGAGTCACCTAGATACCCTTGTTGCAAGTACCCTTAAAAAGAGTTCAACAAAGTGTAGTAGGTAATCTGAAGAGACAGAGATTAATTTTACTTAGGTTGATCAAAGATTTTATGTAAGTGACATTTAAATTTCATATTGAAAGATGAGTAGTATTTGGATAAGCAGAATGGGTGAGGGTATTCCACATATTAAGAATGCCAGAAGCAAAATCAGGGAGGCAAAAAAGGGATGGGAATAACTATTGTAGGATATACATGGGAAGATAGTGGAATATAGTGCTAGAAAGATAAAATCAGGAGTCAGTCATAAAGGACCTTGAATTATACTCCAAATAAAGTTTGAATTTTATATTATGGGGAACAGGGAGCTAATGATGCCTATTGAATAAGTAAACAAAGTGATAAATGCTATGCATGAAGATTAATTTGATAGTGATACATAGGATAGATTGAAACAGAAAAGAATGAAAGAAAAATGCAAGAAAAAAATAGATCTAAAAAAACATATAGGAAAAAAACACTTTTGTTTAGTCTTTTAAGACTAAATCACATAATGATTTGTTATTTCCTTCTATAGCTTTTTTTAAGAGTTTCCCAAAAATCTGTAGCATAATATAAGTATGTGAATGAATCCTCACTTTCCATCATTCATGCACTGTTCTTCACATGTGCTTGGAGATGTATTTCTAGGAATGGGAATGGCTTGATGTTGATTAAATCACACTCAAATCCCCTTAAAATGCTCAAGATGATAGATCAGCCTATAAAATGGCTAGATAGGGTGCATGGTTGGTGGCCATGGAATAAAATAAAGCTAATTAGTCTACATGCACATCACACTCATGTTTTATTTCATTAGCACAACTGCATAGAGCTAATCAACTACACAATACACAGTGATGGGAATATGAGACACAATATTTAACTCCCTGAGAGCTTTACAAATGAGTTGTTTCAATTTCACAAGACATAGATTTGACCTAATTATTCTAATTTCTTTTGATGATTTTAATGTAAAATACAAATGTAATGAAGAAACTGGATAGTGAGGGCCCAGTAATTAGAGAATATGTAGATTTATCTACCTTGATTTCCTGTATCTCAGCTATTTTTCAGGCTACTTCCAATTCATCCATGGTGGAGACTTAATGAAACCTTCTTATGGCCAGGAGTAACTTGTAGGACTAGTGTTTTGTGTTGATGAAGAATCATCTAGTTGTGGATTGTATAAGGATAATATTAGAAAATAAGTATTATTTTATTAGTTAAAAATAAGAAGTAGAGAAGTTGGCTTGAGGAAGAATTGGAGTTTCAAATAGAGCTGAGAGAGAGTGTGAAGTTCAACTGTTAGCAGTTATAACCATTATTTCTATGACAGTGGCATTCCAGGAGTGGGCTCCTGGCAGTTGAAAGAGCCATATGCAGCTGCTTTTTCTTTCAGGGCTGGAGAAGGTAATATCTTTGCCTCTCTCTATCTCGGTCTGAGGAAAAGACTTGAAGGAGTGGAGTGCTTTCTTTTCCAACTTGGAAAACACTATTAATTTATCTGTTACTGTCTATAGATTGGTTAAACTGTGAAAAGACCAAATAAAACCTGGTCTTTGGTTTGAACTGTTAAGATTCAGAGACATAACCTGATTCTTGTGGAGATTCAACCAGCTAGCCTTGGTTACCTTTATAATTTAAAGGCGAAGTTAAGAGTTATAGTGGTTAGGTTTATTTACAATAGTATAAATTTGGTTAGTTAGATCAGGGAGGATTAATGTAGCCTGTGAACCACAGGAGAAGCAGTTCCTTGTGGAACCTGGGAGTTTATTTGGGTGGAGTTAGAATCCCTTAGAAGTAGAAATCCTTTCCCCCTTATATATATTTAAATAAATAGTTTATTTTCATAAACAAGAGTCTCTTTAACATTCCTTGCACCTGGCCCTGAAGGGAAGTTCATCTTTGAGCTTCCCTTCATTTTCCACTGAAGATACTTTGATACCATCTATCAAAAGTATCAAGAAACAATTTTCAGTCTTTACTTTTTAGTCCTTTGTCCTTATTTGTGGGCTTGCCTAACATTATTTTTATAATTGAGAGAAGCTGATGATGTAGGAGATGCCAAACCAGATTTGAGTTAGCATGCAAGGAATTGGTATTAGTAGTCCCTCCATTGAGCCTCCTCTGTGGTTTGTTTTTTTAAACTTTCCAATGCCAAATAGGCAGGAAAGTGATGGGAAAATGGTATTAAATGCGGTGGCCACCACATCTGGTCAGCCACCCTCCTGAGAGTTCAATGTTGTTGTCTGTATTCCACAGGCAGGGGGTGGGGGTCAGTCTCTGGCTGAGGCTAATGTTAGCTCCCTCTTAAAGTACACAGTATTCACCACCCTGACAAACTTGTTTTCATGGAGGTTTCCTTTTGTTCATTTGAAGCTGCTCTAAAACTAAAACACATCTATAATATATCTATATATTATAT
>NW_025396627.1:0-8769 GCF_016433145.1 Gracilinanus agilis | reverse complement strand
TTAAAACATTTATTAATATTCATTTTTAACATGGTTACATGCTTCATGCCCCTACTTTCCCCTTCACCCCCCGCTTTCCCCTCACTCATGGCCAACGCACATTTCCACTGGTTGCAACATGTGTCCTTGTTCATGGCCTATTTCCAAATTGTTGTTAGTTGCATTGATGTGGTATTTTTGAGTCTACATCCCCAATCATGTCCACCTCAACCCATGCATTAAAGCAATTGTTTATCTTCTATGTTTCCTTTCCTGCAGTTCTTCCTCTGAATGTGGGTAGCGTTCTTTACCATAAATCCCTCAGAGCTGTCCTGTCATTGCATTGGTGCTGGTATAGAAGTCCATTACATTCGATTTTACCACAGTATATCAGTCTCTGTGTAGAGTGTTCTTCTGGCTCCCTATTTTTTTTAATATTTTATTTTTTAGAAAAATTTTCCATGGTTCCATGATTCATGTTTTTACTTTCCCCTTCACCACCCCCCAAATTCCCTTCATAGCCGACGCACTTTCCACTGGTTTTAACATGTGTCATCTATCAAGACCTAATTTCCACATTATTCAAATGGTGTGGTCATTTCGAGTCTACATCCCCAATCATGTCCGCATCAACTCATGTGTTCAAGAGGTTGTTTTTCTTCTGTGTTTCCACTCCTGTAGTTCTTCCTCTGAATGTGGGTAGTGTCATTTTCCATAAATCCCTTAGAATTGTCCTGGGTCATTGCATTGCTGCTAGAACAGAAGTCCATTACATTCAATTTTACCACAATGTATCAGTCTCTGTGTATAATGTTCTGGCTCTGCTTCTTTCACTCTGCATCAGTTCCTAGAGGTCATTCCAGTTCACATGGAATTCCTTCAGTTCATTATTTCTTTGAGCACAATAGCATTCCATCACCAGCATATACTACAATTTGTCCAGCCATTCCTCAAATGAAGGGCATACCATAAATTTCCAGTTTTTGCCACCACAAAAAGCACAGCTATAAATACTTTTGTATAAGTCTTTTTATCTAGGATCTCTTTGGGGTACAAACCCAGCAATGCTATGGCTGGATTGAAGGGCAGGCAGTCTTTTAGAGCTCTTTGGGCATAGTTCCAAATTGCCATCCAGAATGTTGGATCAGTTCACAACTCCACTAACAGTGCATTAATGTCCCATTTTTGCCATATGCCCTCCAAAATTTATGACTCTCACCTGCTATCATTTTAGCCAGCCTACTAGGTGTGAGGTGGTATCTCAGAGTTGTTCTGATTTTGTATTTCTCTAATTATTAGAGATTTAGAACACTTTCTCATGTGCTTATTGATACTTTTGATTTCTTTATCGGAAAATTTCCTATTCATATCCCCTGCCCATTTATCAATTGGGGAATGGCTTGATTTTTTTACACAATTGATTTAGATCCTTGTATATTTGAGTAATTAGACCTCTGTCAGAGTTTTTTGTTATAAAGATTTTTCCCAGTTTCTTGTTTCCCTTCTGATTTTGGTTGCATTTTTTTGTTTGTACAAAACCTTTTTAATTTAATATAATCAAAATCATTTATTTTATATTTTGTAATTTTTTCTAACTCTTTTTTGGATTTAAAATTTTCCCTTTCCCATAGATCTGACAAATATACTATTCTGTGTTGACTTAATTTACTTATAATTTCCTTCTTTATATTCAAGTCATTCACCCATTCTGAATTTATCTTGGTGTAGGATGTGAGATGTTGATCTAAACCTAATCTCTCCCATATTGTTTTCAAATTTTCCCAACAGTTTTTGTCAAATAGTGGATTTTTGTCCCAAAAGTTGGGCTCTTTGGGTTTATCATACATTGTCTTGCTGATGTCACTTACCCCAAGTCTATTCCACTGATCCTCCCAATATCATATCATTTTGATGACCACTGCTTTATAGTATAGTTTAATATCTAGTACTGCTAGGCCACCTTCCTTCACGTTTTTTTTTTCATTATTTCCCTTGATATTCTTGATCTTTTGTTCTTCCAAATGAACTTACTTTCTTAAAGTTTTTTCTCATTCTGAAAAAAATTTTTTTGGTAGTTTGGTAGATATGGCACTAAATAAATGAATTAATTTGGGTGGAATGGTCATTTTTATTATGTTAGCTCATCCTACCCATGAACAGTCAATGTTTTTCTAATTGTTTAGATTTAGTTTCAATTGTTTGAAAAGTGTTTTGTAGTTGTGTTCATATAATTCCTGTGGTGTTTTTTTGTAGATAGATTCCTAAGTATTTTATATTGTCTAGGGTGATTTTAAATGGTGTTTCTCTTTCTACCTCTTGCTGCTCTAATGTGTTGGAAATATATAGAAATGTTGATGATTTATGTGCATTTCTTTTGTATCCTGCAACTTTGCTAAAGTTCTACTAGCTTCTTAGTTGATTCTCTAGGATTTTTTAAGTAGACCATCATATTATCTGCAAAGAGTGATAGCTTAGTCTCCTCATTGCCTTTTTTAATCCCTTCAATTTCTTTTTCTTCTCTAATTGCTACTGCTAGTGTTTCTAGTACAATGTTAAAAAATAGAGGTGATAATGGGCATCCTTGTTTCACACCTGATCTTATTGGGAAGACTTCTAATTTATCCCCATTGCATATGATGCTTGTTGATGGTTTTAGATATATAATATTTATTATTTTTAGGAAAGATCCTTCTATTTTTATACTTTCTAGTGTTTTCAATAGGAATGGATGTTGTATTTTGTCAAAGGCTTTTTCAGCATCTATTGAGATGATAATGTAGTTTTCGTAGTTGTGTTTGTTGATATGGCCAATGGTGTGAATGGTTTTCCTTAAGTTGAACCATCCTTGCATTCCTGGTACAAATCCCACCTGATCATAATGAATAACCTTTGAGATCATGTGCTAGAGTATTTTTTTTTACTTTTTTTTAAACCCTTGTACTTCGGTGTATTGTCTCATAGGTGGAAGATTGGTAAGGGTGGGCAATGGGGGTCAAGTGACTTGCCCAGGGTCACACAGCTGGGAAGTGGCTGAGGCCGGGTTTGAACCTAGGACCTCCTGTCTCTAGGCCTGTAGAGTATTTTTGCTAGTATTCTGTTTAAGATTTTTGCATCTATGTTCATTAAGGAGATTGGTCTGTAATTTTCTTTCTCTGTTTTTGATCTACCTGGCTTTGGAATCAGTACCATAAAAGGAGTTCGGTAGAACTCCTTCTTTGCTTACTATGTCAAATAGTTTGTATAGTATTGGAATTAGTTGTTCTTTGCAGATTTGATAGAATTTAGATTTGATAGAATTCACTTGTGAATCCATCTTATTCTGGGCATTTTTTCTTAGGGAATTCTTTGATGGCTTGTTCGATTTCTATCTCTGGGATGGGATTATTTAAGTATTCTATTTCTTCTACTGTTAATCTAGGCAATTTGTATTTTTGTAAATATTCATCCATCTTACCTAAGTTGCTATATTTATTGTCATAAAATGGGGCAAAATAGTTTTTAATGATTACCTTGATTTCTTCTTCATTAGAGGTGAGGTCTCCCAGTATCTTTAATACTGATGACTCAGGTTTCTTCTTTCCTTTTTTAAATTAGATTGACCAATGCTTTGTCAATTTTATTTGTTTTTTCAAAGTACCAGCTTCTAGTCTTATTTATTAATTCAATAGTTCTTTTACTTTCAATTTTATTAATTTCTCCTTTGATTTTTATACTCTCTAATTTAGTTTATAACTGGGGATTTTTAATTTGTTCCCTTTCTAGTTTTTTTTATTTGCATGTCCAGTTCATTCATCTTTGCCTTCTCTAATTTGTTAATACATGCACTCCATGATATAAATTTCCCCCTGAGTACTGCCTTAGCTGGATCCCAAAGAGTTTGGTAGGATGTCTCATCATTGTCATTCTCTTCAATGAAATTATTGATTGTTTCTATGATTTCTTCTTTGACTGGCTTTGAAGAATCATATTATTTAATTTCCAATTAGTTTTTGATTTGCCTTTCCAGGTGCCCTTACTAATTATTATTTTTATTGCATTATGATATGAGAAGGTTACACTTATTATTTCTGCTCTTTTGCATTTGTTTGCAATGTTTCTATGCCCTATTACATGGTCAATCTCTGTGAATGTACCATGTGCAGCTGAAAAGAAGGTGCATTCCTTTTTGTCCCTATTTATTTTTCTCCACATATCTATTAAATCTAATTTCTCTAGGATTTCATTCACCTCTCTTATCTCTTTCTTATTTATTTTTTGGTTTGATTTATCTAGATCTGAAGGTGGAATATTTAGATCTCCCACTAGTATAGTTTTACTATCTATTTCCTTCTTGAGCTCAGTCAGTTTTTCCGTTAGGAATTTGGATGCTATACCATTTGGTGCATATATGTTGAGTACTATTATTTCCTCATTTTCTATACTGCCTTTTATCAGGATGTAATTACGTTCCCTGTCTCTTTTAATCATATCTATTTTTACTTTGGCTTTGTCAGAAATCATGATTGCCACTCCTGCCTTCTTTTTCTCATTTGAAGCCCAAAATGTTTTGCTCTAGCCATTGACCTTAAACCTGTGTATGTCCACCCACCTCATATGTGTTTCTTATAGACAACATATGATAGGATTTTGGTTTCTAATCCACTTTGCTATTTGCTTCCATTTTATGGGCAAGTTCATCCCATTCATATTCAGAGTTATAATGATCAGTTGTGTATTCACCAACATTTGGGTATCCTCTCATAGTTCTACCCCTTCTTCTTACACTAGTACCTTTTAAACCAGTGGTTCATTTTAAGCCAGTCTCCCTTGTTCCCTCCCTTGATTTACTTCCCTTTCCTTCCCCTCCCTTTAAAGCCTAATGAATTCCCTCCTCCTTCTTTTCCCCTCCCTTTTTCGACCTCCCCATTCCTCTGTTCCTTTTGGTTTATCCTTTCTTACTTTCTCAGTAGGGTTTGATAGAATTCTATATCCCAAAGGATATAGGTACTCTTCCCTCTCAGGGTTAATTCCGCTGAAAGTAAAGTTTAAATCTTACATGTTAATGCTCTCTTCCTCTCCTCATAATAGTATTCATCCCCTCCCCTTCCCATGTCCTCTTTGTGTGTAATAGAATAGAGTTCATAGAGAATTATACATAAAATTTCTCCATAGAGGAATACAAATAATTTGATCTTATTCAAGTCCTTAAAGAGGCAAATTTAAAAATGAGATTTTCTTTCTTTCCCCTCTGTTTCTTATTTCCCTTTTCATGTTTCTCTTGGTTTTTGTGGTTGGATATTGAACTTTCCATTTAGTCCTGGTCTTTTCTGTGCAAATACTTGGAAACCTTCTATCTTATTGAATGCCCATACTTTCCCTTGGAAGTATAGAGTAAGTTTTGATGGGTAGTTGATCCTTGGTTGTAGACCCAGTTATCTTGTCTTTCTGAATATTGTATTCTAAGCCTTGCAGTGTTTTAGTGTGGAGGCTTCCAGATCCTTTGTGATCCTGACTGGTACTCTTTGACATCTGAATTGTCTCTTTTTGGCATGTAAAATGTTTTCTTTTACTTGGAAGCTCTTGAATTTGGCTATTATACTCCTAGGGGTTGTCTTTTCAGGGTTTAGTGTAAAGGGTGATCTATGGATCCTTTCATTTTCTATTTTTCACTCTTGTTGAAGAACATCAGGGTAGTTTCGCTGAATAATTTCTTGTAGTATGGAGTCTGAATCTCTATTTCTGCTTTTTCAGGAAGACCAATGATTCTCAAATTGTCTCTTCTATACCTGTTTTCTTGGTCTGTCAATTTCTCATTGAGATATTTCATGTTTCCTTCTATTTTATCAATCTTTTGACTTTGTTTTATTTGTTCTTGCTGTCTTGAGAGATCATTGGCTTCTACTTGCCCAATTCTTGTCTTTAGAGACTGGTTTTCTGCTATAATCTTTTTATTTTCCTTTTCAATTTGGTCTATTCTGTTTTTCATGGTTTCCTCCAATTTGGTTATCATTTTGTTTGATTTTTGGGCATCTTTCTCCATTTGGGCGTTTCTTTCTTGAGCTATTCCCCACTTTTCTTGCCAAATCTCTTCCATCTTTCTCATGATCTCAGATTTGAACTCTTCAAGTGCTTGCGACCAATTTTCATTTTGGAGGGGGAGGTTTGGATATGATTACTTGTTTGTTCTCTTCTGCTGTTTGCTCGTTGCCTGGATTTTTTCTGTGTAAAGGTTGTAGAGTGTTAAAGATTTCTTCTTGATCTTTTTCTTTGGAGGTTCTTGTGCATGGTTTACCATTATTATTATGATATTTTTCTTTCTCAGTCAGAAGTCTGGGTGAGGCAGAAAGGCTCTTCCTTTTGAGCTGTGGAGTAGTTTTTGTCTGAGTTACAACATTGTGAGACCCTCTCAGTTTTAAACTTGCTTGGTCTGTGGTCTTTAGGATCCTAGTGTCTCAAGTCTAGGTGTTCTCACGGTCAAGCCTCCTGGTGGTCTACTTGCATGCTCCTTTGCCTGAGGGTCCTTTAACAGTCTCAGGGCTCTGTTTCCACAGGCATGCAGCCCTCCGCACTGGGTCCTCACCCAAGGTCGGAGCCTGTGCTCAAGTTCTGTGTTCAAAGTCTGAGTTCTTTAGCCTCTTGGGGTCTTAAGTCTTGCTGCTCTCAGGAGCAGGGCCTCTTGATCCCAAGTAGTTTCCAAGAACTTAATGAATGCCACAAACTTGCTCTAATGCTTGTGCACTGGTTTTGGCAATGTAGGTGGTGTTGGGGCATTGCTCAGCTCGCATTTTAGTGAGAGCTATTTCATCCACTTATAGCATAGAAATGCCCCAATTCCACGTATCTTCAATGCTGCGCCCTGTTTTGGGGTCCCTTCTTTAATCTGGATTTGTTTTTTATGTCCTCTTGAGGAGTTGTGTAGGTGGTTTGGGAGAGGTTAAGCATTCTGCTTCTACTCTGCTGCCATCTTAACCCAGAAGTCTTTTGTGTTCATTCTTAATCTCAAATAAATAAGGATCCAGAAACAAAATTGTCCAGATTACCACTTTATGAATTTATAAAGGTCACAAAAGTGATCAGAGGCTTTTTTTCCTTCAGAAAAAAAGATATCCGCATCCCCCTCTAATCCTGGAGTTGCTAGTGGAAATCTCTAGACGTCATGGCTAATGATAGCAAAACCCTGTGAAAATGACTTTGAAAAAAATTACTTAAGAATGGTAGTAACTTTGGGAATTTGATGGAATATCAATCTTTTTAAAGTAATTGATCCTTGGAGTACAGTCAAAAGTTATACCAAAAGAGAAATTCTGGAAGGTCCAGGAGTTTAGTTACATCATAGTCTTATGTGTTCTCTTTATTTTTTTTTCCTTTTTTAACTTTGTATGTTGCATTTGAAGCTACTACTCTCCTCAGGCAACTTTCCTGTGCTCAAGGGGGGATTATAATTTTTAGTATGAGTTGTTTGTTCTTTCTTGTTATACCTTGTCTTATAACAATTGTAATGTTCCTGTAACAATTGTTCTTGTTATACCTTCTCAGTAAATACTCTTTTCTAAAAACTAATAGAGTTGAACTGATTGATTAATACTGGGGAGCAAGCTGGTTGCAAGCAAAAAATATTAGAAGTCCCAGTTTCTCAGAGATTCTACATACACTAAGGCCATGTTAGTGAACACATGACATGTGTGTCCCTGTGTGCCAGAGACGGCTGCTCTGTTCCCCCTCTCCACGGCACCTGAGGACATTTTTTACAAGCCCCACCCTTTTGTACAGAAGCCCAAATTGATCACTTCTTCCTTTCATTGTCTGGTGGTAATTTGAGATGCTCACAGGCAGCTTGAAGTTACAGTTTGAGTATGTGATCTCTAAAGGGCTCATCAACACTATCCTAAGGAGAGAAATTTTTAGTTTTCCCCTTAGAACTTAATCTTCCAGTGTAAATGTGAATTTTAGCCAAAAGAGAGTACAATACAAATATATTAAAATATAGGATTGTGCCTATGAAATTTCATGGACATAAAACATTATTCTCAGATTGCCTAATATAAAATTGTAGCATCAAAGACATTGAATGACTTGTTCACAGTCACACAGCAAAATAAAATAAAGAATGTATTTTATATATTTCTGAATTAAACATACTATGTACCAGCTTCTACTGTACACTAGAATTGGTGGTTAATATTTTTGGAGGCTTCGATATGGGAAATGATTTATTGGATTAAAAAATCATACCCTGCCAAGGACAACCTGATTTGGTAGGTGAAAAATATGATGGAAATCAATACATCCTAGAATGTTTAGTGATAAAAATGTCTCTTCTTATATGGCTCTCATGAGGTTAGCAATTTGTGCTGAAGCCATGTATTTTTTTCCTACAGGAATTTATGCCAATAGGGAAAATGCTATTTATCCACTAGGGAAAATTGTGTCTGATAGCTTTAAAAATGGTACTAATTGGGAAAGAGAATATTGAATGCCGAGTTAACCCTTAAAAGAACTGACATTCAGTATTTTAGTTTTGCTTTTGCTCCAAAAAAAACAAACAGTAATTATGACCTTGCAACATCTCTTTGAGTTTCCCTGAGTTTTAAAGACTTAAATCAAGATTCTGTCACAAGGAGATAATTTTTGCAAGAATGATAATCTGCAGATAAAGTACAACAAAATGTGTTTGGATATTGAAATGTTTGGGGCTAACCCTAGGAATATGAATGTTAAACAAAGAGTCACAAGTCAATGCTGAATTTAAGTTTCTATTTGATTCATAAGATTGATTATTATTGCTTTGATTGTATATATATATATATATAT
>NW_025396626.1:0-2344 GCF_016433145.1 Gracilinanus agilis | reverse complement strand
GAATAATATTTATGGGTGATAATCACATTATTACATAATAACATATTATATATACACAAATATAGTAATAAAAATGGGCATTCATATCAATTTAGCAAAGCCTTTACTTATTGGGGTCTCACTATAGCCCTGTGAGGTGGGTACCAAATAGGAGATTTCCATTTAAGAGTTGGTCGGATAAGACAACTGAAGTTCAGAGAGGATAACTGATTTGCCTCATAGTTATAGAAAGCTATTATGAATCTGAGGCAGGATCTGAACCTAGCCTTACTAACTCCACACTGCTGAGGCTAAAGGACTTGGTAAAGAACTTTGTAACAGACTTAAAAATATTGAGTTCCACTCTGTGAAAGTTTCGGGGTCAAGGGCCAATTTCTACATGGACTAAAAAAAAAATTTATTTCTTTGGAATGAGTCCCAACCCACCGCATCCAAGCAGTAGTTCAGCATAACAAGAAAGTGTGAGTGAGGACACTATAGACTGCAGCCCTTTTCTGCCTTCATGGATAGGCCTTAGAAGGTGCTGTGGCTGGTTATTTAGCCCTGGCAAGGAGTCCTTCAGCATTTCACAGGTCTGGACTTTGGTGGGTAGACATATAATCTCATAACTAGACCTTTCCAGCGTGGGATGAACTGATCCCATATCAGAGGTTCATAGGATATCAAGCTGGAAAGGAATCCAAACTCCTCATTTAATAGATGAAGAAACTGAGGTTTAGAGAAATAAAATGATTTACTGAAGGCCACGCAGGTAGAAGTCAGTGGCAATCTTTTAATTGAAGATTTGAAAGTAATTAAAAATTGAAAATATGCTCCCCCCAATTTGTTGTTTAGTCATTTCCAACATTATATGACTCTATTTGGGGTTTTCTTGGCACAGATACTAGAGAGGTTTAACATTTCCTTTTCAGTACATTTTAAAGATGAGGAAACTGAGGCAGGCAGGGTTAAGTGACTTGCCAAGGGTCACACAGGTAATAAGTATCTGAGGCCAAATTTGAACTCAGGTCTTCTTGACACCAGGCCTGGTGCTCTATCCACTGGACCACCTCCTTCCCAAAGATTGATAATAAATCCCAGAAGCTACAGTTGGTACTATAAGACCAGACTGGGATGATTGGTGATGTGAGTGTCAATCTCACACATTGCCTTTCACGCTCTAGGTTTGATGAATTCCACACAGTATTGTGTTCAATGAAGCTTCTCTCTGTCTCTACTATTTCAGAGGAGGGGTCTGCATTTGGTGAAAAAGGCTGGTTCCCTCCATCCAGATTAGATCTCTGGTTTTCCCTGGGGAATTCCTTGAGAGTATTGACTAGTACAGTGGCAAGTTTGTTGGCATTTAAGTTCCTACACTTTCCTTCCAAAGGTGTGCCCTCCATCAACTCACAATTTATAGTCTCAGAAAGTTGCCCAAGACACAGAGAGGTTAACATTTTGGGTAAGGTTTGGAGCCCAGTCTTCTACCCAGGCAAACTTTTTTTTTTACGTGCTTTTTAATTATTTATTTTGTTAAAATTTAGGTAACCTTTTTTTTATTTTAAACATTTTTTAATATTCATTTTTTAACATGTTTACATGCTTCATGCCTCTACTTTCCCCTTCAACCCCCACTCTCCCCCCACCCATGGCCGAATGCACATTTCCACTGGTTTTAAACATGTGTCATCAATCAAGACCTATTTCCAAATTGTTGATAGTTGGGTTGGTGTGGTAGTTTCTAGTCCACATCCCCAATCATGTCCACCCCAACCCATGCGTTCAAGCAATTGTTTATCTTCTATGTTTCCTCTCCTGCAGTCCTTCCTCTGAATGTGGGTAGCGTCTTTACCATAAATCCCTCAGAGCTGTCCTGTGTCATTGCATTGCTGCTGGTACAGAAGCCCATTACATTCGATTTTACCACAGTGTATCAGTCTCTGTGCACAATGTTCTTCTGGCTCTGCTCCTTTCACTCTGCATCAGTTCCTGGAGGTCTTTCCAGTTCGCCTGGAACTCCTCCAGTTTATTATTCCTTTTAGCACAATAGTATTCCATCACCAGCATATACCACAATTTGTTCAGCCATTCCCCAAATGAAGAGCATACCCTCATTTTCCAGTTCTTTGCCACCACAAAAAGCACAGCTATAAATATTTTCGTACAAATCTGTTTATCTATGATCTCTTTGGGGTACAAACCCAACAATGGTATGGCTGGATCAAAGGGTAGGCATTCTTTTATAGCCCTTTGAGCATAGTTCCAAATTGCCAGCCAGAATGGCTGGATCAGTTCACAACTCCACCAGCAATGCATTAATGTCCCAATTTTGCCACATCCCCTCCAACATTCATTACTCTCCCCT
>NW_025396625.1:0-4449 GCF_016433145.1 Gracilinanus agilis | reverse complement strand
AAATATAGCAATAATTATTGAAAGAACAGGTAACACTATTCATTAAATTAGAACCATATCTGCAAACATGATCTTTCCACAATATAGAACAATACATCAATCAGCAGCAGCAATCTCAAGAACTTAGTATCTATAGTCCTAACATAATATGGGGAGTGACAAATGAGAAAGAAAACATGTTTAAGAGAATTTTTTTTCTTTTAAAATAAAACAAGAGTAAAAGTGAAGAAAAATAAGTTTCAGACAGAAGTCTCTATATGAAACACACTTAATTCCTATCCTCCTATAGTAAATCAACAAACAGAGATGCATGCTGCAAGATGACAAAAACATCACCCTAGTGCTGTTGGGTAGATATATGCCAATCCATCACCCTTGAGCATAATACTTGACCTTACTAATTCTCTCATGTCAGTTTCTCTTTTTTCCTCCTGTTTTATTAAGAACTGTCTGTTTTTGTAGTAGACCTATTTATCATTTGGAAAATGATTCTAAATCTTGTAAATTTGAGTTAATTCCTTATATATCTTGGAAATGAGAATTTTATCAGAGAAACTTTCTGCAGAGATTATTCCACTTAATATTAGCTCATTTGGGCAAAAATCATAAAAATTTATGTAATCAAAATTATCCATTTTATTCTCTATGTTCTTCTCCATTCTTTATTTGATCATGAACTTTTCTCTTATCCATATATCTGATGGGTAATTTTTCTCTCCATGTTTCTTTAACTTGCTTATTTGTGACCTTTTATATGCTCAATTGAATTTATGTTTGTATAAAGGGTGAGGTGTTGGTCTAAACATAATTTCTTCCATACTGATATCTAATTTTCCCAATTAACTTTTGCCAAATAATGAATCCTTATCCTAATATGAGAGGTCTCTTTGCACTCGCCAAATACTTCATGTTTATCAAATACATTTGTTTTGTTATGCTTTATACTCTTCCATTCCATAGATTGATCTGTTTCTTATCCAGTACCAAACAGTTTTGTAGTGTAGTTCTTGATCTCCCAGATCCACTTCTTCCCATTTCATTTAATTATTTCTCTTGAGATTCTTGACCTTTATTCTTCCATGTAAGGTTTATTATTTTTTATAGTTTAAAAAGTAATATATTGGCAGTTTTATTGCTATGGCATTGAGTAACTCAATTGATTTAGATATTATTATCATTTTTATTACATTAGTTCGTCTTACTCTGAGCAATTAACATAGAAATAAGAAAAGAGAATCACAAGAAATGAAAAAGAAGCAAGTTATTATTAGAAACTTTTGCCCAAATATATGCCAGCAAGAGCAACAACTTAAATGAAATGAAGGAATATTTACAAATATATAAAATATCCAAATGAATCAGAAAAGAAACAAAGAATTTAAGTAACTCATCAAAGGAATAAATTAAGCTATAAATGAACTTCCAAAAGGAGGATAAAAGAAACCTAAAGGACCAGATAGATTTACAAATAAATTCTATGAAACATCCAAAGAACAATTAATTCCAATATTGTAAAAATTATTTTCAAAAATAGCTAAAGGAAGGATTCTACCAAATTTCTTCTATGGTCTTGATACATAAATCAGGAAAATGAAAATAGAAAAAAACTATTAATTATATCTAAAGAACACAGATGCAAAAGTTTTAGATAAAATATTAGAAAAAAGGCTAAAACAACACATCACAAAAATTATAAATTGTAACTAGATTAAATTTATGCCAGAAATGCAGGGATGGTTTGATATTAGGAAAACCATAAACTTTAGTCATATTACTGACAATCAAGAAAAATCATATGACTATATCGACTGACACAGAAAAAGCTTTTTAGAAAATACAAATACTCATTTTTTTCTTTTAAAAAAAAATACAGAAAGCATAGGGATAAATTACCTTTCCTTAAAATTTTAAATCGTATATGTCTAAAACTAAAAGCTATTATTATTTCCAAAGGAGATAAACTAGAACCCTTTCCAAAAAATTAAAGTTTGAAACAGGAGTGCTTATTGTCACCACTTCTATTTGACCTACTACTAGAAGTTCCCACTACAGAAATAAGAGAAGAAAAAAATTTAGAGAATAATCATGAATCAATCATAACCAAGGATCAATCAATAATCAAGAATAAGCATAGAACCAAGAAGAACCAAATATATCACTTTTGCGGATGATATGCTACACTTAAAGATTGGTAAATATTCAACTACAATTAATTAAAACTATTAATAACTTAAGCAAATTTGAAAAACATAAAATAAATCTGCAAAAATCAACTGCATTTCTATATAATACCAGGGAAACCCCATAAGAAGAGTTAAATAGATTTTACATAAAATTACTACAGAATGTATCAAATACTTGAGAGACTACCTTCAAAGATGGGAATCATATAAATACAACTATAAACAACTGCTTACAGAAATAGAAATATACTTAAATATTTAGGAAAATATTAATTGCTTTTGTAAGGTCAAAGGCAATTTGGGTATATGTTCTGATATTTCTTTAAAAATTACTAAAAAGCCAATATCTTTTTCAGTCTTTATTCAGCCTTTTTCAAAGAAAACAGTTCATTCAATTACTTAGTTTCAGTCTTCAAAAGAGTCCTTCCCAGATTTCTTACAGGAACATTTATAAATATAAAGAATCCGTGATAGATTCTCTAAACTGAGGATACATATCACTCTTTTACTGAAACAAAATAAAGCAAAACAAAACCTTCAGTTCTCTACCATAAGTTTCCTAAATTTCCAGTTGTTTTTGCTTTTGCATCCTCAGTGGCACAGAATAGTCATTTAATAAATAATAACATTTATATAGCCTTTAAGGTTTGCAAAACTTTACCAATATTATCTCATTTTATGCACACCATAACTTTCGGGAGGTAAGTGCTAGTATTATCCTCATTTATAAATGAAGAAAATGAGACATTCAGAATATGAGACTTGATCTAGATCACACAGCTAGTATTTGAAGCCAGAATCAAATTCCAATCTTCCTCAAAATAAATGTTTATTGAATTGAATCATCTACCAAACACAGAATAACTTTGGTTTTGACAACAAAGTTTTGACTACCTACTTTTCTAATCTCATCTCATACTATTGCCTTCCTATAGCTAACATTCCAGACAAACTGAACAACCCTTCCCACCCCCTACCATTCTGTCCCTGCTCTCTTCTGTACCTGAGCCTCTATTAATACTCTCCATCTTATCTAAATAGAAAATTTCCCCTACTCCTCATCTCTGTTGATTGAGGTTTTTGTCAAGAGCAGACAGAGATGTCACATTCTCTGGTCACCCCCACCTTGACCTAGTGAAAGCAGTCTACTCTGGATCTGTTATCTACTCCCCTCATTTTGTCTTGTACCACAGATATTTGTGTACCTCATGCCTCTCCCCGTACGCCATCCACTATAATTTTGAAAATTCCTTAGGACTATGGTTATAAGCTATATCTTTACATCCAAAGTTTCTTTTATACATTCAGAAATTTCTAAATGTTTGTCGAATGAATAAACTGGAGGAGAGAGTAACCTCACTGATTAAAATGATATGTCCTGCTTCAGGGAAAACAACATCTTGTTTTCTTTAGATGTCTGCAGATAAAAAAAGAAAATACACACACATACTTAGGCAGGTGAAACAGTGGATAGAGCACAGGGCCTAGAAATAGGAAGACATCGACCAGAGTTCAAACATGGTCATAGACACTTACTAGTTGTGTGATTCTGGACAAGTCATTTAACCCTTTTGTCTTAGTTTCCTCATCTGTAAAATGAGCTGGAGAAGGAAATTGCAAACTACTCTAGTATTTGATAAGAAGATCCCAGGTGTGGACCCAAAGAGTTGGACTCAATAGAAAAATGACTGAAAAACAACTGAACAATAGTGGAAGCCTAATTATTCGGAGTTTTGTGATTAAATCTTCAAATAACTGAACAACAATAACAAAACTGAACACATTTGTAAGATAATAAATGTTTTTTGAAGGAATAAATTGGAGGAGGGAGGAATCTCAATTAATGGAACAATGACTGTGAAAACAAGTACACCTAATGTGACTCTACTGTAATAGAAAATACACAAAACTCTTAAAAAGGAAACATTTTCATTGTTTTGCAAAGGAGAGAAAATATATAGTCTGTGGTCTCAAATTTTGGAAAGGGAATAGAAAGCAGCTTTCCTAAATTTGCTTTATTTTCTTTTTTTCTTTTATGCCTCCTTACCTTCCCTGCTAGACCTAAATCTAGATCTTATAATCCTGGGCCCCAATGATTTTCTCAATTGCTTGATTTACACCTCTTCCTGGGCTGGGTGTCACTGTTTAGCTATGTTTGAATTTCTTCTAGTGCAACTATGTCCTGCCTCAGGGAGCTGACTGGAGATAAAAAAGAAAATACACACACACACACACACACACACACACACACACACACACACACACA
>NW_025396624.1:0-9441 GCF_016433145.1 Gracilinanus agilis | reverse complement strand
TGATTTGCATTTCTCTAATTATTAGAGATTTAGAACACTTTTCTCATCTGCTTATTGATACTTTTGATTTCTTTACCTGAAAATTGCCTATTCATGTCTCTTGCCCATTTATCAATTGGGGAATGGCTGGATTTTTTTATACAATTGCTTTAATTCCTTGTATATTTGAGTAATTAGACCCCTGTCAGAGTTTTTTGTTATAAAGATTTTTTCCCAATTTGTTGTTTCCCTTCTGATTTTGACTACATTGTTTTTGTTTTTACAAAAGCTTTTTAGTTTAATATAATCAAAACAATTTAATTTACATTTTGTAATTGTCTCTAACTTTTGCTTGGTTTTAAATTCTTTCCTTTCCCAGAGATCTGACAAGTATACTATTCTGTGTTCACTTAACTTATTTATAGTTTCCCTCTTTATATTCAAGTCATTCATCCATTCTGAATTTATCTTGGTGTAGGGTGTGAGATGTTGATATAAACCTAATCTCTCCCATATTGTTTTCCAAATTTCCCAGCAGTTTTTGTCAAATAGTGGATTTTTGTCCCAAAAGTTGGGCTCTTTGGGTTTATCATACACTGTCTTGCTGACGTCATTTACCCCAAGTCTATTCCACTGATCCTCCCTTGTGTCTCTTAGCCAGTACCATATTGTTTTGATGACTGCTGCTTTATAGTATAGTTTAATATCTGGTACTGCTATTTCATTATTTCCCTTGATATTCTTGACCTTTTGTTATTCCATATGAAGTTTGTTATAGTTTTTCCTAATTCAGTAAAAAAGTTTTTTGGTAGTTTGATAGGTATGGCATGAAAAAGATAAATTAATTTGGGTAGAATAGTCATTTTTATTATGTTAGCTCATCCTACCCTTGAGCAATCAATGGCTTTCAAATTGCTGAGATCCAGTTTTATTTGTTTGGAAAGTGTTTTGCAGTTGTTTTGGTATAATTGCTGTGTTTGTTTCGATAGATAGATTCCTAAGTATTTTATATTGTCTAGGGTGATTTTAAATGGTGTTTCTCTTCCTACCTCTTGCTGCCCTGATGTGTTGGGAATATATAGAAATGCAGATGATTTATATGTAGTTACTTTGTATTCTGCAACTTTGCTAAAGTTGTTGATTATTTCTACCAGCTTCTTAGTTGATTCTCTAGGATTTTTTAAGTATACCATCATATCATCTGCAAAGAGTGGTAGCTTAGTCTCCTCATTGCCTATTTTGATACCTTCAATTTCTTTTTCTTCTCTAATTGCTACTGCTAGTGTTTCTAGTACTATGTTGAATAGTATAGGTGATAATGGACATCCTTGTTTCACTCCTGATCTTATTGGGAAGGCTTCTAATTTATCCCCATTGCATATGATGCTTGTTGATGGTTTTAGGTTTATTATTTTTAGGAAAGGTCCTTCTATTCCTATACTTTTCAGTGTTCTCAATAGGAATGGATGCTGTATTTTGTCAAAGGCTTTTTCAGCATCTATTGAGATAATCATGTGATTTTTGTTTGTTAGACTATTGATATGGTCAATTATGTGGATGGTTTTCCTAATGTTGAACCAACCTTGCATTCCAGGTATAAATCCCACCTGACCATGGTGGATGATCTTCTTAATTACTTGCTGGAGTCTCTTTGCTAATATTCTATTTAAGATTTTTGCATCTATGTTCATTAGGGAGATTGGTCTGTAGTTTCTTTCTCTGCTTTTGATCTCCCTGGCTTTGGAATCAATACCATATTTGTGTCATAAAAGGAATTTGGTAGGACTCCTTCTTTGCTTATCATATCAAATAATTTGTATAGTATTGGGATTAGTTGCTCTTTGAATGTCTGATAGAATTCACTTGTGAATCCATCAGACCCTGGCCATTTTTTCTTAGGGAGTTCTTTGATGTCTTGTTCAATTTCTTTTTCTGATATGGGATTATTTAGGGACTATTTCTTCTGCTGTTAATCTAGGCAATTTATATTTTTGAAAATATTCATCCATATTTCCTAGATTGCTATATTCATTGCGATATAATTGGGCAAAATAGTTTTTAATGATTGCCTTAATTTCCCCTTCATTAGAGGTGAGGTCTCCCTTTTCATCTTTGATACTGTCAATTTGGTTTTCTTCTTTCCTTTTTTTTATTAGATTGACCAGTACTTTGTCTATTTAATCTGTTTTTTCAAACTACCAGCTTCTAGTCTTATTTATTAATTCAATAGTTCTTTTACTTTCGATTTTATTAATTTCTCCCTTGATTTTTAGTATTTCTAATTTAGTTTTCATCTGGGGATTTTTAATTTGCTCACTTTCTAATTTTTTGAGTTGCATGCCCAATTCATTAATCTCTGCCCTCCCCAATTTGTTAATATATGCACTCAAGGATATAAATTTCCCTTTGTGTACTGCCTTGGCTGCATCCCACAGAGTTTGGTAGGATGTCTCATCATTGTCATTCTCTTCAATGAAATTGTTGATTGTTTCTATGATTTCTTCTTTGACTAATTGGTTTTGAAGAATCATATTATTTAATTTCCAATTAGTTTTTGATTTGCCTGTCCAGGTGCCCTTACTAATTATTATTTTTATTGCATTATGTTCTGAGAAGGTTACATTTATTATTTCTGCTCTTTTGCATTTGTTTGCAATGTTTCTATGCCCTATTACATGGTCAATCTTTGTGAATGTACCATGTGCAGCTGAAAAGAAGGTGTATTTCTTTTTGCCCCTATTTATTTTTCTCCACATATCAATTAAATCTAATTTTCTAGGACTTCATTCACCTCTCTTACCTCTTTCTTATTTATATTTTGGTTACATTTATCTAGATCTGAAAGAGGAATATTTAGATCTCCCACTATTATGGTTTTACTATCTATTTCCTTTTTGAGCTCTGCCAGTTTCTCCTTTATGAATTTGGATGCTATGCCACTTGGTGCATACATATTGAGCAGTTTTATTTCCTCATTGTTTATACTACCTTTAATCAGGATGTAATGACCTTCCCTGTCTTTTTTAATCATATCTATTTTTACTTTGGCTTTCTCAGAAATCATAATAACCACTCCTGCCTTCTTTTTCTCATTTGATGCCCAAAAGATTTTGCTCAAACCCTGAACCTTAAACTTGTGTATGTCCACCCGCCTCACATGTGTTTCTTGTAGACAACATATGGTAGGATTTTGGTTTTGATCTACTCTGCTATTTGCTTCCATTTCATGAGTGAGTTCATCACATTCACATTCAGAGTTATAATTATCAGTTGTGCATTTGCTGACATTTTTGTATCCTCCCCTAGGCCTACCCCTTCTTCTTACACTATTTCCTTTTAAACCAGTGATTTACTTTAAGCCAGTAACACTTATCCCCTCCCTTGATTAACTTCCCTTTCTACCCCCTCCCTTATTATTCTCCTCTTTTTATTTTTAAAGGCCTAATGAATTCCCTTCCCCTTCTTCTCCCCTCCCTTTTTTGACCTCCCCATTCCCCTGCTCCCCTTGGTTTATCCTTTCTGATTTTTTCAGTAGGGTTAGATAAAGTTTTATATCACAATGGATAATATAGCTACTCTTCCCTCTCTGGGTTGATTACACTGAGAGTAAGGTTTAAATATTACCTTTTAATGCTCTCTTCCTCTCCTTCTTATAATAGTATTTGTCCTCTCCCCTTCCTATGTCCTCTTTGTGGGTAATAGAATATCCTATTTTTCTTATTCACTCAAGTTTCTCTTGGTGTCCCCTACTATTCAGCCCCCTCTTCCGCACCCCCCATATCGTCTTAGACCATTTAGTATTCCACCCTCTCCCTATGAATTCTTCTGATTACTATAATAGTGAATAGAGTTCACTACAGAGACTTATACATAGCATTTCTCCACATAGGAATACAGATAATTAGATCTTATTAAAGCCCTTAAAGAGGCAAATTAAAAATTATGAGTTTTCTTTCTTTCCCCTCTGTTTCTTTTTTATCTTTTCATGTTTCTCTTGATTTTTGTGTTTGGATATCAAACTTTCCATTTAGTCCTGGTCTCTTCTGTGCAAATACTTGGAAATCTTCAATTTTGTTGAATGCCCATACTTTCCCCTGGAAGTATGTGGTTAGTTTTGATGGGTAGTTGATCTGTGGTTGACGGCCCAGCTCTCTTGCCTTTCTGAATATCATATTCCAAGCCTTGCAGTCTTTTAGCCTACAGGCTGCCAGATCCTGTGTGATCCTGATTCATGCTCTTTGATTTCTGAATTGTCTCTTTCTGTCTCTTGAATTTGGCTATTATATTCCTGGGCATTGTCTTTTCGGGGTCTAGTATAGAGGGTGATCTATGGATCCTTTCAATGTCTATATTGCCCTCTTGTTGTAGAACTTCAGGGCAATTTTCCTGAATAATTTCCTTTAGTATGGAGTCCAAATTTCTATGAATTTCTGCTTTTTCAGGAAGACCAATGATTCTCAAATTGTCTCTTCTAACTCTGTTTTCTTGATCTGTCGATTTCTCATTTGGATGTTGCATGTTTCCTTCTATTTTATCAGTCTTTTGACTTTGTTTTATTTGTTCTTGCTGTCTTGAGAGATCATTAGCTTCTAATTGCTGAATTCTAGCCTTTAGGGACTGGTTTTCGGTTATAATCTTTTGGTTTTCCTTTTCAATCTGGTCATTTCTGGTCTTCAGTTGACTTGCCTCACTTTCCAATTGTGAAATTCTGCCTTTTAATCTGTTATTTTCTTGCCAGATCTCTTCCATCTTTCTCATCATCTCAGATTTGAACTCTTCAATAGCTTGTGACCAGTTTTCATTATTTCGGGAAGGTTTGGATGTGATTACTTGTTTGTTCTCCTCTCCTGTTTGCTCTACTGTCTGGACTTTCTCTGTGTAAAAGTTGTCCAGTGTTATAGATTTCTTCTTGATGATCTTTCTCTTTTGGGGTTCTTGAGAATGGCTTGCGATTGTTAGCCCTGTGCCCTCTCAGGTTTTTCCTCACAGCCAGAGTCTGTTTGCACTCTCTAGGCTCCTGAAGTCTCAGATCTCCTTGTTCTCAGGGTCAAGCCTCCTGGCGGTCCCTTTGTTTGTTCCTCTGTCTAAGGCTCCTTTAATAGTTTCCGGGCGCTGTTTCCACAGTTGTGCACCCCTCTTCACTGGGTCCTCACTCAAGGTCCACTCCTGTGCTCAGTATCCAAGTCCGCTCCTGTGCTCAGGATCCGTGGACTCAAGAGCCTGCACTTGCGCTTCGCTCAGGGTCTGTGTTCAAAGTCCGCCCGCGTTCTTTAGCCTCTTGGGGTCTTAAGTCTTGCTGCTCTCAGAAACAGGCCCTGGTGACCCCAGGTAGCTGCCAAGGACTTAATGGGTGCCCCAAGCTTGCTCTAGCTCTTGTGCGCTGGCTTTGGCACTGTAGGTGTTGTGGGGTTGGGGAGGGGGTTGCTCAACTTGCATTTTAGTGAGAGCTATTTCACCCCCTTATAGCATGGAAATGCCCCAATTCCACGTACCTTCAATGCTGCACCCTGTTGTGGAGTCCTTCGTTCCTCTGGATTTGTTTTTATGTCTTTTTGAGGAGTCCTATATGTTTCGGTTAGGAGAGGTTTTGCAGGTGCTTTTTACTCAGCCACCATCTTAACCAGGAAGATGTATGGATTCTTTTGATTGGCAATTTTTTTTTTTTGCATTCAGCTATTACAGTTAATTTTCTTTTATTACTTTTTGCTTAGTGGTGATCAGGTCTTTTTTGTCTTGTCATGTTCTCCTGGGAGAAAAATAATCCTTAAATTGTGCTCTAAACACCCCACCTTTTTTTTTAACCCTTACCTTCCATCTTGGAGTCAATACTGTGTATTGGCTCCAAGTCAGAAGAGTGGTAAGGGATAGGCAATGGGGGTCAAATGACTTGCCCAGGGTCACACAGCTAGGAAGTGTCTGAGGACAGATTTGAACCTAGGACTTCTGTTCTTTAAGCCTGGCTCTCAATCCACTTAGCCACCCAGCTGCCCCCCATCCTCTTTTTTAAATAAATGTTTTGATTCTATAGAGATCACATATTCTTTGGACTTTTCTTCTTCCAGGTTGTTTTTCATTTCTATGTATTTATATTCCTTATAAATTATTCTTTCATTTCTTTGGCAAGATTTTCTACTGTATATCCTAGTTTTTCTGTTCAGCCAATTATTCCTGCTTGATAAAACCATAAATTCATTTTTCATATTTTGTTTTTCTCTCTTGAACTAGCATAGAAAATCCTGTTGAGATTCCATTTTCTGACTGGAATATATCAAGACTGATTCCTTATACTTTG
The DNA here is from genome assembly GCF_016433145.1 of Gracilinanus agilis. Classification (NCBI taxonomy): domain Eukaryota; kingdom Metazoa; phylum Chordata; class Mammalia; order Didelphimorphia; family Didelphidae; genus Gracilinanus; species Gracilinanus agilis. The sequence continues at coordinate 3,170 of NW_025396624.1, read as the reverse complement.
TCTTTCAATTCAGAGATACTTAGATGAATTTGAATGCCTTGAAAGTCATCACCTCTACTGTTTTTAACATCATTACTTTGAGTTTAGCTGTTTATTCTCAAAAATTTAAACTAGATTCCCTTGCTACTGAGATCTTTAGTTTTCAGTCTTTTCCCTTTATATTCTCTTATCATTCAATTCTCCTCCTTTGATGACAAATTTCCCAAGGGAATCTCAAAGTCATCTCAGCCTCTTTTTCAATGTGGAATTCATTTTTCAATGGCCTCAGCCCTAGCCCTAAGTAGACTGGCCTCAACTAGGTGAAACTCACCTTCCTTTGAAGCCTTATATAACTTAACCTTCCCCCAACCACAAATAGTACCCTACTTCAGTTTTTTCAGTTCCTTAGTTGTCTGACAGAACACTATCACTACATAACACCAGGCCACCACCGGAAGAGCAAGCTTCCTTTTTCCTGTTCTTCTCCCTCCTCTGTACAGCCTTAGGGAGGTCAAGTTGAATTCTGTTATTAGTTGATGCAGAATGGTGGATTTTTGGTATCTTCATATGTGGAGACAGATGAAATTGTCTTACCTCTTGTGCATAATAAGTAAGGGGGGAAAGCAATTCCCTTCTCTTAAGGAGTTTATAATCTAACGGGGAAGGAAAGAGTTTTGAGTCAACATTAGTAGTGAAGAAAATGTTTAGTCCACTCACTTTTAAATTATATGACCTACAGATCTCCTTTAAGTATATGGATAAATGCCTTTTTTCCTTTGACAGCATGCCAACAGAATGTTTTATTTTCTTACATATGGGATTCCCTTATGCTTTTACTTCATAAAGCAACTGATTGTGATTTTTTTTTGCTGTAAAAATAGTGGACTAATGCAGTAGCTTGAATTAGTATTAAGAAACCCAGCTATCAAATGCTTTCTTAATAACAAATAAAACATTAAATTCTACATGTGTCCTATGCATAAGAACCAGTTGTGCTGTTACTTTTGCTCCTACTGCTGTTGCTGGAAACCAGAGCTAGTCATTAACAGGCTTTGGCAGCCTGATGAATGAAAATGATTGAAAGCCAAAATTATGTAAGGCACACCCAAAGCATTTTTGATAGTATCAAGAATAGGAGGAGCTCTCAATGTGTGTTCTTTGGCAAGTAACCCTTTCTTGTCAAGAGTCAGAGTATCTAGATTGCTTGAGGAAATCTGTTCATGACTTTCTATGGAAATGTCGACATGGAATCTAAGAGACCCCAAACTTGTGGCCTAGTAAAATCTGATGAACCCCAAGTTTTAGAAATAGCTTGTAGGTTGGAGACCCCCAAAGCTTGTGCTTATTCCCTGTTCCCATGAGAATCCTTCCTGAAAGAAATCCCAGACTAGCAGTTGCAGACTGAATATGGACCCTTTTGTCTTCCTTAGTCTTCCCTATTGTATCAGAGACCCTTCCCCAGGAAGGCACATCTGGGCAGGGACCATCCTTCAGTATCCATTGTAAGCAGCCCCTTCCATAGCTCTACTGGTAGAGCAGGGGACTGTACATCCTTAGGTGGCTGGTTCGATTCAGGCTGGAAGGAGGACTTGTCATCTAGTGCAGTGGCACTCCCAGGGGGTCAGAGACCAGAGCAAGCAGAGTTCAGTCTTCGACTCTGCATAAGGCACATGGTGCCCGCTCAGCCCTGTTGCCCCTTTCCCTTAATTAAAGAGTGGCTTTTATGACTACTTAATAGTTCTGTGTTTTTTCTAAGTTAACAGAAAGATCAGCTGTGATAAATGAATGAATATTGTGAATGGAGATAAATGTCACCAGGGAAATTAACGTGAAGATGCATAGACAAAATTATACATGTGGAGAAAGACAAGTAAAAAACAGGCAGAAATTGTTTAACATGTTTGGATAGTGATATAAATTCTTGTCCAAAGGGAACCCAACTTGAAAAGTTCAAAACATATAAAAACATCCAATTACATCATAAGTATTTATTGAACATTTACTATTCGTCAGGCACTAATGTAGAGTCTGGGGATATAGTTGAGTCTAAAAGCAGTCCTTGCCTTCAAGTTTATATTCTAAATAGGGAAAGAATATGTATGCGTATAAGTTGTTAAACTAGGAAAAAAAAACACAGAACCATTAAATAGTCAGAAAAAAAACAAATCTTTAATCAGGAGAGGGATATGGTACAAATATTTAGGTCTCCACACAGAGTCACAAGCTTAAAACCACTCAGAGTAGAAGACATTACCATGGCTACAAGGAAATGGGAGTGTCCAAACTACACTGAGAGAATATAGGCAGGCTTAGGAAGGGAACCACAGGTCTTTGATACAATGGGAGAAACTACCAGGACTAAAGATTATTTAGTATTTGATTTAAGTTTGCTAGCTCCATCTAACAAGGTCCTTTAAGTATCATAGGGTCTATTATTCAATTTTAAATAGCTAAGTCTGAAACTTCCCTCAGGGGAACTCTCACTTGAACCTGGACAAACTTGGCATCTCCAGCTTTCAAGCTGATTGAACTTGGGGGTCTTCAGATCTCACATTGCTTCAAACTTGGGGTTTCTAGATTCCAAGTTCATAAAGTATACTCATAAGTATAAGCATAGAGAAACTTTCTACAATTTAAAAATCTCGCAATTTTAACTTCTAGTCAGGAATAGAAATATATGACTTATCATCATCTCCACTACCACCAGCAACAGCAATCATTTACCTTGTTCCAGGTACTATGCTAACTTTTAGGGATACTAAGAAAGACAAAAGTATGATCTTTGATCTCAAGTGGTTCATATTTGAAAGGACAAACTAGGCAAATAACCTAAAAGATTTATGCAAGAGAATAGGAGGTAATCTTGGAGTTAAAAAAGCTTTCTGGTGAAGGTAGATTTGAATTGAATCTTGAATGAAATCAGAAGATGGAGGTGAGAAGGGTAAGTATTTCAGACTTGGGGAGGAGGGAGAAAGCCAGTGAAAATTCATGGAGTCATCAAGTTAAGACAACAATTATTTATTAAGTACTTGTCCAGTGCCAGGGATTGTGCTAAATGCAGGGGATAAAAAGAAAGGAAAACAAACAGACAGACAAAAACCATTGTCCCTACTCTCAAGGAGTTCATAGTCTAATGAGTCATGGGGTAGGGAGGAGAGATCACGCAATCAACTATATATATATATATATAT
>NW_025396623.1:0-11057 GCF_016433145.1 Gracilinanus agilis | reverse complement strand
ATTTCATCACCAACAGATACCACAATTTGTTCAGCCATTCTCCAATTGAGGGACACCCCCTCAATTTTTTTGCTACCACAAAGAGCGTGGCTATAAATATTTTTGTAAAAGTATTTTTCCCTTATTATCTTTTTTGAGTAGTATAAACCCAGCAGTGATATGGCTAGATCAAAGGGCAGACAGTCTTTTTTAAAGCCCTTTGGGCATAGTTCCAAATTGCCATCCAGAATGGTTGGATCAATTCACAACTCTACCAGCAATTAAGTGACTTGGAGGAGGCAAGGAGTTAGAAATAAGCAGGGAGTGCATTCTAGTCATGGGGCATAGTGAAAATGGAAAGTTGAGAAACTGAGGGTTGTGTGAAGACCATCAAGGAAAATCTTTTTCACTCGATCATAGGATAGAGTATGGAGAGAGGAATACATTTTAAGAACACTAGAAAAGCTTATGAAGGACCCAGCTTACAAAGTGGATTTTAAAAAATTTGATCTTAGAGGTAATAGGGAGCCATGAGGATATATTGAATAGGAAGTTTATATTGATAGGTATGGGGAGTATAGATTGCAGTTGGGAGATTTAAGGCAGAGAATTGAACCTGAAGGATATTGCAGTGGTCCAGACATGAAGTACTTAAGAGCCTATAACAGGAAGGATGGTGCTGCTGCTGATAATAATTGAGACATTTGACAAGTGAAAAATGAGTTATGTTCAGAATATTTTGAATTTGAGATGATTACAGGACATAGAATTTGAAATGTCTAAGAAGCAGTTCATGAAGTCAGGAGAGAACTCAGGACTGGAAAAATGAATACAAGAATTATATACATAAAGATGGTGATTGAATCCTTGGGAGCTGATGAGATCACCAAGTGAAGAACAATATGAAAAGGCAATAAGATATGGATTTATTGTAACATAATTCAATAGTGCTCTTCCTCCTAATATATTTTGAACAAAAACTAGAGCAATGGATTATACCTAGGGTCAAAAAACATATTAGGAAATAATATGGGTTAATTAATAGCTAATAATAATAGGTACCATTTATGTAGTACTTGGGGCAGCTAAGTGGCCAGGAGATAGAGTTGGGCTGGAAGTCAGGAAAACTCAGAATTCAGATTTGGCCTTCGACACTTATTGACTATATGATCCTGGTTGAGTCATTCAACTCTGCTTCTTTCAATTCTTCATCTGTAAAATGAGCTGTGTCAAATGTTTTACAATTATCCTCTTTGATCTTCACAACCCTGAGGGTAGATGTTGTTATTACCCCATTTTAAGGTGGAGGAAACTGAAGTCTACAGAAGCTAAATTACTTTCCTAGGATCATTCAGTATCTAGGGAAAAATTTGAATTCACATCTTCCTGACTTGACCCTGGGTTCTATCCATTATGCACATCAGCTACCACAATACAGTCTTACTGACTGATAGTCGTGTTCCAGTTCTCTCAGTGCTAATTCATATAAGTAACTCAAATTTCTTTATTTTTATCAAACAACAAGAGTATCTTGACTTCTCTCACACAGTTGGTTGGATGGATCCTGACTGGAATCTGAAGAGTGAGGGAGGAAGTCATTATGGTCTACTAGAAATTAAAATATTAACAGAATACTGGAAGACAGAGAACCCAAGTATTTTAGTTCCAATGCATTTTCTAAGGGTTTCATAACTTTAAACAATAATAACTTGAAAATGTGAAAAAATATATACAATGGTTTAAGGAGCAGCACATTTTAATGGTTTCCAAACTTCTGGGGATTTATCACAATGGAATAAGGAGTTTGTGATAAAAATTCTTTAACAACGCTCTAAGTAATAAATAATCACCCAGTCATTACAAATATATTTTTCCTCTGTGACAACGAATGTGTTTATATTTAAAGCATTATAGTTGTGTTGTTTTTTGTTGTTTTTTTAACAGCAATTTGAAACCATCATGATCATTTCATGATTGTGGTTTTGTGCATTGATTATATCTAATTGTGGTCTAAATATAACCAATATATTCTTATGATTTCTCATCTTATCATCAATTTTTAACCAAACTGCCACATGAGTTCAACATTCAAACTCAAACCAATTTCCAGTAGATGGCCAGACAATTGTTCATAAATATTCTAATTTGCATTCATATATCACACCCCAGTGGTTTCCTCATTCCTTTCTGTTACCCTGCCTGTTTCAAATCTTTACATTCTAATGGATCCATTTTCTTCTTTCTTTTTATAAATTTTGTTTTTACTGTCATGCAAAACACACTTCTATATTGGCCATTGTTGTAAGAGTAAACTCATATATAACCAAAAGCCCCAAATAAAACCTAACTACACAGATGTGAAAGATGACAACCAACAGTTTTTTCTCTGGAGGTGGATAGCATTCCCAGTCATATGTCTTTCAGTATTATCTCCCAGATCAGTGCATTGCTGAAAGTAGCCAAGTTTTCACAGATAATCATTGTATAAGATTGCTGTTATTGTGTACAATGTTCTCCCAGTTCTGCTTATTTTGCTCTGCAGTTCTTTCCAGCTTTTTCTGAAATCATTTTACTTACCATTTCTTGTAGCACAATTAGTGTACCACAATTTTTTTTATCCATTCCCCAATTGATGGATATCCCCATAACTTACAATTCTTTTCCACCACAAAAAGAACTCCTATAGTATTTTTATATGAGTAGATCCTTTCCCCATTTTTATTATTTCTTTGGGATACAGGCCCAGTAGTGGTATTACTGGATCAAAGGGGTATGCCCAGTTTTATAGTAATGGTTCCATTTTCAATCCACCATGGACCATCAACTCTTGTGCTGCCTAATATTGCAGTATCAGGGCTCTTTTTGGATTTAAATTTATTCTCCAAATATGTTATTTTTTTTATCTGGTGGCTTTTCAAATGAACTTATCGGTAACGTTGATAATTATTCAGTAAAAGTTTCTGTTGAGAATGTAATCAACATGTCCGTGGTGGAACACAAGTCATGTCTGAAGAGATTCTTTACAAAGATTAGTTTGTATATAAATGTAGTTTAAAAATGAAGCAGTATTCATTCATTAAAAAGGAAGGCAATTCAAATTTGGTGCATTTATCATTTAATATAGCATTCACCAATAATCAATAAAAAAAGTAAATTTTTGGCCTAGAGGCAGAAGGTCCTGGGTTTGAATCTGGCCTCAGATATTTCCTAGTTGTGTGACCCTGGACAAGTCATTTAATCCCTATTACCTAGCCTTTACCAATCTTTTGCCTTGGAACTGATGGACAGTATTGATTCTAAGATTCTAAGGTAATGGTTAAAATAAAAAAAGTAAATGTTTATATTGGAACTAGTTATTCATTTTCTTCTATTGGTTAGGTAACTAAAAATGAAAAGTTATTTTCCCTTTCAACAAGCAAGCGTATAAAATTCTCCTACTATTTTCTATTTCATATTTGAATGAACAAAAATTTCCCCTTGATCCTTGTGTCAAAATACAGAAATAAACTATATGGAACAAGGTTTAAGTCTGTGATTGTTTGGTGCTGGAGTCACATATCGCGAAATTTTGTTCAAATGAAAATTCCTCACCCCAAATTAAGTTTATATATGACTATTATATTATGTTAAGCATATTCCAAGTTAAAGTTTATTTCATTAAAATGTTATTAATAATCAATAAAATAAAGAAATTTAATATGAAGCTTTTCAGAGAATATTAAGCCTATGAAGTCTTGCTAGATTACTTTTAATTCTTATAGATTGTCCCACATTAAAAATTAATAGTTTTATGATTGGTTTTGTGATTCTGTACTGTTTTCATATTTGTAGGTAAAACATGCTTGTATTTTACCATTGTAATTGTCAATTTCAATTTGGAGCTTTTGGGGAAAAGTCACTATTGTTATAAGCAATTAATGAATAAAGCTAAAAGATTTTAAGGTATTAAATTATACTGGTTCATATTTTGATGCTGTTGAAAAGGGTTGGTGGAACAAAATAATACTGGGAGCCACTTCTTTTAGGTTTATGATGAACTTTTTTTGAAGGCAACCTGTGAGGTCAATAGACTAATTGTATTCCATTTAGTGATGAGGAAAATGAGACTCAAAAGCCTTTAGATGACCAAGATCCCAAAGCCAGTAAAAATCAGAGCCAGAACTTTTATCCAGATCTCCTGACTCCAGGTTACACTGATAGGTTATTTGAAACTCCTCTGTGCTTTATGGATCAAATGGATGAAAATCCCTTCCTTCACTAACTGGCTTTGGTCAGGATCAAATGGGATAACAGATTTTCAGAAATGAAAACAGGTTTAAAGAGCTCTCATACAAACTTAAGGTCTATGATAACTCAAGAGAATGGAGGAGTAATGAACTATAAGGAGAAGAAGAATAAACAGATGTTCTTCAGCATATGCAGGGGGAAGGGAGAGAACAACAGCTTGCAATGGGTGATTACATGGAGCATTTGTGTGTCAGTCTAACAGGCTGATTAAAATGAACAGTGCAAATTATAGGATTAACATGAAAGGGATGTTGATTCAGTAAGTATTTGTTGATAGGCATAGTGCTAACTGGGTTTGGTACTGATAGTGCTATCTCTGCATAATTTTCTATTTCTTGAAAATATTTTCACATTCATGATCTCACAAAAAATCTCTACATCATGTAGGACAGTTATTATATCCATTTTGCACATTGAGCCTGGAGATAGAAAGTAGATAATGAAAACAGATTTTTTTTACCTTGAAAGGTAACACAATATTGGAATAACTGGGTGGCACAGTGAATAGAGCATGAAGACTGAAGTTAGGAAGACCTGAGTTCAGATCTGACCTCAGACACTTATTAGCTGTGTGACCCTAGGCAAGTCGCTTAACATCTGTTTGCCTTAGTTTTCTCATCTGCAAAATGAGAATAGGAAAAAGCACCTATCTCTCAGAATTATTGCTAGAGTCAACTGAGATGATAATTATAAAGCACTTAGCACAGTGCTTAGTAAATACAAAGCTATTATTATTGTTGTTCATCTTTCATTTTGGAATCACATCACAGGTAAATTATTGACTTTTGCATGAAATGAAGTGAGGTGAAGTTGTAAAAAGTTGTCAGACTCACTCTCTCTTCCAGAGTCATTGAAGTCCAGTGGCAGATGAAAGTCAGCATGATTGGCAATGGTGCAGGGTGAAGTGAATGACCTTGGCATCTTTGATCTTTGACCAAACTCTGAGTGCTCCATAGTTACTACTTCAACTACTTTCATGGCCATTGGAACAAATTGTTCTTCTCTGCCTATTCTGATGGAGCATGTCTTTCCTTTAACTTTCCAAAGGTTTTAAGGCCCATCAGTTACCCTCAAACTGGTTAGCTCTTCTGCTGAGATGGTTGTACCAGGGTATGACTGCTGCCCACACTATAGCTTCTTGGAGTCACAGGTGAGAGTTTGGTGGGAGGTGGTTGCCAAAGTTGGATAAGCCCTAGATAGAGCTCAGCTAATTCTCACACCAGAGGAACTAGTCCTTCTGGAATACTCTATACACCTCAGCTATTATTATTATTATTATTATTATTATTATTATTATTATTATTATTATTATGCCAAAAAAGGCAATGCACTTAGAAAACAATTTGTATGTTGTATATTTTAAATTTGTCCAGAGAAAACCAAAAATTAAATAATTGTCTAGAATTCACTCATCCATTTATTTAATGGGCATTTCTGCACAAGGCATTGTTCTAGGTGCTGAGGATAAAATACAAAACAAAAATAGTCCTTGCCATCAAGGGGTTTGTATTTTATTGTATGGACACAATAGAAACAGATTAAATAAATATCATCTGAGGAGTCAAGGAAGGTTTTCTGAAAATGTCCTTGAATAATCAAAAATTTGTAGTGCACAGTATTTTATGTTAGCTTCAATATATAATATCTCACACTACACCATACTACACTATAACCCAACAAACACAATAGAATATACTATGCTACAATATAACACACAATGAATTATTATACTATATAATATAGTACAATATGATATGATACAACAAACTTCAATTTAGCACCTACTTTATGCATGTGTCCTTCACACAGTAACTCTGGAAATGAAGGTTAGTATTAGTGTTGTGAATAGTGGGCTGTAAATGGAACAAACACGGTGTCTATAATATACTAGATGATATTGTGTGTACATTTAGGATACTGTCAAATCTTCTTAATCACTACCCTTATGTTAGAATCTTTGTTTGTCTTAACTAGTGAAATGTCACTTCAACAAAAGCTAAAGAATTCTTCAAGATCCACATGCTTAGATAGCAGAAAATAGCAAAGTGTGGGAAATAAGTCATCTCCACAAGGAAAAGTCAGTAGAAACATATGGATTCTCAAATGCAATTGAAATAAGGTTTCTTTACAGACCAGAAATTGTGGCTGATAACGGCGCCACAGGCCAGACAGAAGGTTCCTAAGGCCCCAGGCTTCATTTTTACTTCAGCTCTGCTGCAGACTGATTTTCAACATTATTTTGGTGATAACACTTGTTATACATCCTCTCCATCCTCAGCTGCTAAATCATCCTGCGATATACTCCATCCAGGAAATATAAAGGCCAGCCATATTTCATGATTTCTTAAATTTTAGTGATTGTAAAACAACCATCTGTACATGTCTGAAAGCATATTTTTGTTTTGGTGGGTATTTGATAATGTACAGACAATTCAGTCCTTAATTTCCTTCCCATTTGCATGTTTTCACTTCCCTCTAGAAATGTATATGACCATTGATTCCTTAACTCCAACTTTGTCTATTTTGGACACAAGCATAAAATAGCATAATTATATTAGATGGAATATCAAAGACTTTTCAATGGAGATTTGTTGTATTCTGTTATTGTTCGGCAAATGGTGTTTCATGAGAACCATGGGTTCTTAAGACATTCTACAGAATAACTTAACAAATGACAACTGCTCTTATTGTTTTTCCACTAAAAATAAGTCACATGGTTCTTTTTGTATATTGATCAATGGCTAGGAACCTATCAGCTGTAAAGTGGAGAAAAGAATAGGGTAAGCAGTGAGTTCATAAGTAAATAAAAGTATTTAACACAGTGCCTGGCACATGTAATTGTTGTTGAGTCATTTTTCAGTTGTATCTGATTCTTCCTGAACCCTTTTGCAGTTTTCCTGGCAAAGATACTGGATGGTGCGCCATTCATTTCTCCAGCTCATTTTATAGCTGAGGAAACTGAGACCAACAGGGTTAAGTGACTTGCCCAGGATTACACAACTAGTAAGTGGCCAGATTTGAATTCAGGAAGATGAGTCTTCTTGCCTCCAGTCCCAGTGTCCTGTGCACTAGGGTTGTTTCCCTCTCTGGCATATAAAAATGTGCTATATAAATAAATGTTAGCTATCATCTTCATTATTGTCATTTATTATTTTATATGCATATATATATACACATATATACATATATATATATATACTCAGATTTAGTAGAATGACCCTATTGCTTATTTTCTGACCTTGGTCTTAAAGAAATAAATAACCTTAGAGGTTGTGAAAGGACCAGTATCTACCAGTATTCTCTCCTTACTGCCTTCCAAATAATGAGTTATACCCTAAAAGATGACAAAGCTAGTACTTGATTAGGTTGGCATAAGGGGAATTGGGAGAAAATTCAAGCTATGCTTCCCCATTGCAACTTCCTGCTCTTCTCTTGCTGTGTTGTTATGGCTTCCTAGCTCCCAGAGGCATAAGAAGACCTATCCACACAGAGTTGGACCTGTCAGACTTTGATGGATGCCCTAAGACTATAGAAGTTGGATGGATTTGCCCTGCTGGCTAGATGTATTGCAGAAAGAAATGGGTGGAGGATGGAGTGTTTAGTGGCAGTTGTGTCTATAGAAGATAAGTATTGCTGTATCCTTGTTGTATGTCTTTCCCATATAAAGGTTCATAAATGTCCTTTTGTTAGTTGTTCAAAGTCTTACAAGTGCCCCATTTTGTCCAGACATTGAATATGAATTATAGGTTGGGCATCAGGCCTATCTTTAATATTTGGCATGTCTGTAATTTGGAGAAGATTGCCACATGGATCACATCTTGGTCAAATAGGGGAAACTCTTCAAAAAGTTGAAAATATGGAGGGTGAGGTGATCAGATGGCAGCCCCAATGCTATATGAGTCACCATAACCCACCCTGCTGACCAAACTCATTTACATAAGGGGACAAGGTGGGCCATGTCTACAGAAGTTAAGCGCTAATTTATTTTTTTACTTATTCTTGCTATGTTAGGGATAAGAAAATATCCTTTTGTTAACTGTTCAAAGACTTACACATGTTTAATTCTGTCCTAACATCAAATCTGCACTGACAGGGTATCTGCTTCAGGTTTGCTCCGAACATAAGTATAGCTCTGTAGGTTTTCATCTCTATAAGAAGCATCATGAGATAAGGCAAAAAAAAAAGCTAGCCTTATACATTGATGGAGTTGTTAGTTGTCTACTTAATGTGGGAGTTATAACATCAAGGCAATATAGTCAAAGAAGAGAATCCTATAAAAGTGCTGGATTTGTAGTCAGAAGGCCTAATTTCAAATCCCATTTTTTCTACAAAGCCATTTAATCTCTCTGGACCTTAATTTTCTCAGCTGCAAAAGGAATTAAGATAGATGACTTCTACAATCCCTTCTAATTCTAAGATCCTGTTAAAATCCCTCATTTAACACAAACACCTTTAACATTTTTTCCAATTATAAGAAGAAATAATTTTAGACAAGTATTATCTGATATTTCTTTCCCTCCTCTTTTATAAGTGATATCACTTCTGTCATGTAATACATATTTCCATATTCCTCATGCCAATGAAAGAAGATACATATCAAATATCAAAGAAAAAACTCAGGAAGGAAATAAAATGAGAAATGAAAAGCACCAGTATCTCTTAATTCACAATTCAGCGGTACTTTGAGATTAGGTTTTGCCAGGTCTAGGCATTAAGTTTTAAAATGGATAACTGGTGTGTTTAATCCATGACACTATCATCAGACATACTCTTTCTAGTGTAAAATAGCTAATGGAAAGCAGGGCCACCAAAATGAAGATTTTGAGTGGTAGGAGAAGGAAGAGATAATTGTGGACCATGAGGTACTGCCCTCAGAAAACAAAGTTGGAGTAGTATATAGGTATGGATTAAGTTTTTTGATGGAGATACTATGAGGAGTGCTGAGAGAGCAGGGTCCTGGAAGGAATAAAAGTACAGAATTTGATAGAATTTATTTTTTTTAAAGATTTGCCTTTGCTGAAAGGAAAGAAATGATATCCGGAAACTCTATCGGTTGATAAGCTGCAAACACTGAAGTTATCATTGACTCATTTCCTGTTGATATTCTCTACAGTGGACCTCCAGGCAAAAGAGCAAAATAGACATGGAAATAAAAGTTGTACATCTGATAAATTAGTGTGATCCACTTTCTCTTCATGGGCATTATCCCAACAAAAAGATCCATGGAAGGATGATACTCGGACTGCAAAGGTCACTGGTGCTTTTCATTTGAATGAAGCTGTTTTCCTGGTTCCTTGGGAGAATCTTAGAACTGTTTTTTTTTAAACCCTTTCCTTCCATCTTAGAATCAATAATGTATATTGGTTCCAAGGCAGAAAAGTGGTAAGGGCTTGACAATTGAGGTCAAGTGTCTTGCCCACAGTCACACAACTAGGAAGTGTCTGGAGTCAGATTTGAACCTAGGACTTCCTGTCTCTGGGTGTTGCTCACAACCAACTGAACCACTCAATTGCCCCTCATAGAACTAGTTTTAGGAAAAATTGCAGCAAATTTTGTAACTGCTCACGCCTTGTACTCACTAATTCTTTGTGGCTCTTATGAATCCAGATGCATCAGTATACTTCCTGGAGTAGTTCCTGCACCTACTCCCTCCCCTTCCTTAGGGTTGGCTATACTGCTTACCCTGTTGTACCAACACTTTTTCTCTCAGACAACACTGTCTAGGTTGAGTAGGTAAAGTAACCCTTTCTCATCTTTCTAGCACTCAAGAATATCATTTGTGGATACACACACACAGAGAATTTGGAAGTTTAAATGTCTAAGTAGGGCATTGCTACAATATTTGAACAAAATAAGAGATTGACATAATGATCCAAGATTCTCTAAAGGAAAAAAGCAAAACCAAACAAGAAGAAAAAAACCTTCATGTGCCCTGTCTAAAAACAAAAACAAAAAACAGTTCTCCTGTGTCATCTAGACATTCCTTTAAAACTTTCTTCTTATATCTTTCTATATACTTTTATATTTCACCTTTTGCCCACACTGAAAGAACGTAAGGTTTTGGAAGGGCAAGAAGTATTTCTTTTTTTGTCATTATATCACCAGTGCATAGTCAAATACATTACATATTGTTGTTATTCAGTAATGTCCAACTCTTCATGACCCTATATGGGTTTTTCTTGGCAAAGATCCTAGAGTGGTTTGAAATGTCCTTCTCCAGTGGATTAGGCAAACAGAAGTTAAATGACTTGACCAAGTTCATAGAGCTAGTTAATATTTGAATTCAGATCTTCCTAACTCCAGGTCCAGTGTTCTATCCACTAAAACATCTGGCTGTTTCCATCTTACACATAGTAGAAACTTAATTTAAAATGTATGTTGGATCATAGTTTTAAATAAATGCCACTTGTTGATGGAGTCTTGATTTTTAAAAGGCTTGTAGTTAAGCCTTTATGACTATTAATTTCTTCTGTTACTATAAATTTCTTCTGTTCAAAGGGACTGGAATACCCAGTAGATCTTGATATATGGGCATTTATACAGCTTCTTCTGAAAATTTTCTCATAAAATTCACACAGCTAGGTAACACAACGAATGGAGAGCCAGGCCTAGAGATGGGAGGTCTTGGGTTCAAATCTGAACTCAGACACTTCCTAGCTATGTGACTAGGCAAACCACTTAGCCCCAAACTGCCTAGCTATTACTACTCTTCTCCCTTGGAACTGATACTAATATTGATTCTGAGACAGAGAACAAGGGGAAACAAAGAAAGAAAGAAAGAAAGAAAGAAA
>NW_025396622.1:0-4449 GCF_016433145.1 Gracilinanus agilis | reverse complement strand
AAATATAGCAATAATTATTGAAAGAACAGGTAACACTATTCATTAAACTAGAACCATATCTGCAAACATGATCTTTCCACAATATAGAACAATACATCAATCAGCAGCAGCAATCTCAAGAACTTAGTATCTATAGTCCTAACATAATATGGGGAGTGACAAATGAGAAAGAAAACATGTTTAAGAGAATTTTTTTTCTTTTAAAATAAAACAAGAGTAAAAGTGAAGAAAAATAAGTTTCAGACAGAAGTCTCTATATGAAACACACTTAATTCCTATCCTCCTATAGTAAATCAACAAACAGAGATGCATGCTGCAAGATGACAAAAACATCACCCTAGTGCTGTTGGGTAGATATATGCCAATCCATCACCCTTGAGCATAATACTTGACCTTACTAATTCTCTCATGTCAGTTTCTCTTTTTTCCTCCTGTTTTATTAAGAACTGTCTGTTTTTGTAGTAGACCTATTTATCATTTGGAAAATGATTCTAAATCTTGTAAATTTGAGTTAATTCCTTATATATCTTGGAAATGAGAATTTTATCAGAGAAACTTTCTGCAGAGATTATTCCACTTAATATTAGCTCATTTGGGCAAAAATCATAAAAATTTATGTAATCAAAATTATCCATTTTATTCTCTATGTTCTTCTCCATTCTTTATTTGATCATGAACTTTTCTCTTATCCATATATCTGATGGGTAATTTTTCTCTCCATGTTTCTTTAACTTGCTTATTTGTGACCTTTTATATGCTCAATTGAATTTATGTTTGTATAAAGGGTGAGGTGTTGGTCTAAACATAATTTCTTCCATACTGATATCTAATTTTCCCAATTAACTTTTGCCAAATAATGAATCCTTATCCTAATATGAGAGGTCTCTTTGCACTCGCCAAATACTTCATGTTTATCAAATACATTTGTTTTGTTATGCTTTATACTCTTCCATTCCATAGATTGATCTGTTTCTTATCCAGTACCAAACAGTTTTGTAGTGTAGTTCTTGATCTCCCAGATCCACTTCTTCCCATTTCATTTAATTATTTCTCTTGAGATTCTTGACCTTTATTCTTCCATGTAAGGTTTATTATTTTTTATAGTTTAAAAAGTAATATATTGGCAGTTTTATTGCTATGGCATTGAGTAACTCAATTGATTTAGATATTATTATCATTTTTATTACATTAGTTCGTCTTACTCTGAGCAATTAACATAGAAATAAGAAAAGAGAATCACAAGAAATGAAAAAGAAGCAAGTTATTATTAGAAACTTTTGCCCAAATATATGCCAGCAAGAGCAACAACTTAAATGAAATGAAGGAATATTTACAAATATATAAAATATCCAAATGAATCAGAAAAGAAACAAAGAATTTAAGTAACTCATCAAAGGAATAAATTAAGCTATAAATGAACTTCCAAAAGGAGGATAAAAGAAACCTAAAGGACCAGATAGATTTACAAATAAATTCTATGAAACATCCAAAGAACAATTAATTCCAATATTGTAAAAATTATTTTCAAAAATAGCTAAAGGAAGGATTCTACCAAATTTCTTCTATGGTCTTGATACATAAATCAGGAAAATGAAAATAGAAAAAAACTATTAATTATATCTAAAGAACACAGATGCAAAAGTTTTAGATAAAATATTAGAAAAAAGGCTAAAACAACACATCACAAAAATTATAAATTGTAACTAGATTAAATTTATGCCAGAAATGCAGGGATGGTTTGATATTAGGAAAACCATAAACTTTAGTCATATTACTGACAATCAAGAAAAATCATATGACTATATCGACTGACACAGAAAAAGCTTTTTAGAAAATACAAATACTCATTTTTTTCTTTTAAAAAAAAATACAGAAAGCATAGGGATAAATTACCTTTCCTTAAAATTTTAAATCGTATATGTCTAAAACTAAAAGCTATTATTATTTCCAAAGGAGATAAACTAGAACCCTTTCCAAAAAATTAAAGTTTGAAACAGGAGTGCTTATTGTCACCACTTCTATTTGACCTACTACTAGAAGTTCCCACTACAGAAATAAGAGAAGAAAAAAATTTAGAGAATAATCATGAATCAATCATAACCAAGGATCAATCAATAATCAAGAATAAGCATAGAACCAAGAAGAACCAAATATATCACTTTTGCGGATGATATGCTACACTTAAAGATTGGTAAATATTCAACTACAATTAATTAAAACTATTAATAACTTAAGCAAATTTGAAAAACATAAAATAAATCTGCAAAAATCAACTGCATTTCTATATAATACCAGGGAAACCCCATAAGAAGAGTTAAATAGATTTTACATAAAATTACTACAGAATGTATCAAATACTTGAGAGACTACCTTCAAAGATGGGAATCATATAAATACAACTATAAACAACTGCTTACAGAAATAGAAATATACTTAAATATTTAGGAAAATATTAATTGCTTTTGTAAGGTCAAAGGCAATTTGGGTATATGTTCTGATATTTCTTTAAAAATTACTAAAAAGCCAATATCTTTTTCAGTCTTTATTCAGCCTTTTTCAAAGAAAACAGTTCATTCAATTACTTAGTTTCAGTCTTCAAAAGAGTCCTTCCCAGATTTCTTACAGGAACATTTATAAATATAAAGAATCCGTGATAGATTCTCTAAACTGAGGATACATATCACTCTTTTACTGAAACAAAATAAAGCAAAACAAAACCTTCAGTTCTCTACCATAAGTTTCCTAAATTTCCAGTTGTTTTTGCTTTTGCATCCTCAGTGGCACAGAATAGTCATTTAATAAATAATAACATTTATATAGCCTTTAAGGTTTGCAAAACTTTACCAATATTATCTCATTTTATGCACACCATAACTTTCGGGAGGTAAGTGCTAGTATTATCCTCATTTATAAATGAAGAAAATGAGACATTCAGAATATGAGACTTGATCTAGATCACACAGCTAGTATTTGAAGCCAGAATCAAATTCCAATCTTCCTCAAAATAAATGTTTATTGAATTGAATCATCTACCAAACACAGAATAACTTTGGTTTTGACAACAAAGTTTTGACTACCTACTTTTCTAATCTCATCTCATACTATTGCCTTCCTATAGCTAACATTCCAGACAAACTGAACAACCCTTCCCACCCCCTACCATTCTGTCCCTGCTCTCTTCTGTACCTGAGCCTCTATTAATACTCTCCATCTTATCTAAATAGAAAATTTCCCCTACTCCTCATCTCTGTTGATTGAGGTTTTTGTCAAGAGCAGACAGAGATGTCACATTCTCTGGTCACCCCCACCTTGACCTAGTGAAAGCAGTCTACTCTGGATCTGTTATCTACTCCCCTCATTTTGTCTTGTACCACAGATATTTGTGTACCTCATGCCTCTCCCCGTACGCCATCCACTATAATTTTGAAAATTCCTTAGGACTATGGTTATAAGCTATATCTTTACATCCAAAGTTTCTTTTATACATTCAGAAATTTCTAAATGTTTGTCGAATGAATAAACTGGAGGAGAGAGTAACCTCACTGATTAAAATGATATGTCCTGCTTCAGGGAAAACAACATCTTGTTTTCTTTAGATGTCTGCAGATAAAAAAAGAAAATACACACACATACTTAGGCAGGTGAAACAGTGGATAGAGCACAGGGCCTAGAAATAGGAAGACATCGACCAGAGTTCAAACATGGTCATAGACACTTACTAGTTGTGTGATTCTGGACAAGTCATTTAACCCTTTTGTCTTAGTTTCCTCATCTGTAAAATGAGCTGGAGAAGGAAATTGCAAACTACTCTAGTATTTGATAAGAAGATCCCAGGTGTGGACCCAAAGAGTTGGACTCAATAGAAAAATGACTGAAAAACAACTGAACAATAGTGGAAGCCTAATTATTCGGAGTTTTGTGATTAAATCTTCAAATAACTGAACAACAATAACAAAACTGAACACATTTGTAAGATAATAAATGTTTTTTGAAGGAATAAATTGGAGGAGGGAGGAATCTCAATTAATGGAACAATGACTGTGAAAACAAGTACACCTAATGTGACTCTACTGTAATAGAAAATACACAAAACTCTTAAAAAGGAAACATTTTCATTGTTTTGCAAAGGAGAGAAAATATATAGTCTGTGGTCTCAAATTTTGGAAAGGGAATAGAAAGCAGCTTTCCTAAATTTGCTTTATTTTCTTTTTTTCTTTTATGCCTCCTTACCTTCCCTGCTAGACCTAAATCTAGATCTTATAATCCTGGGCCCCAATGATTTTCTCAATTGCTTGATTTACACCTCTTCCTGGGCTGGGTGTCACTGTTTAGCTATGTTTGAATTTCTTCTAGTGCAACTATGTCCTGCCTCAGGGAGCTGACTGGAGATAAAAAAGAAAATACACACACACACACACACACACACACACACACACACACACACACACA
>NW_025396621.1:0-9440 GCF_016433145.1 Gracilinanus agilis | reverse complement strand
TGATTTGCATTTCTCTAATTATTAGAGATTTAGAACACTTTTCTCATCTGCTTATTGATACTTTTGATTTCTTTACCTGAAAATTGCCTATTCATGTCTCTTGCCCATTTATCAATTGGGGAATGGCTGGATTTTTTTATACAATTGCTTTAATTCCTTGTATATTTGAGTAATTAGACCCCTGTCAGAGTTTTTTGTTATAAAGATTTTTTCCCAATTTGTTGTTTCCCTTCTGATTTTGACTACATTGTTTTTGTTTTTACAAAAGCTTTTTAGTTTAATATAATCAAAACAATTTAATTTACATTTTGTAATTGTCTCTAACTTTTGCTTGGTTTTAAATTCTTTCCTTTCCCAGAGATCTGACAAGTATACTATTCTGTGTTCACTTAACTTATTTATAGTTTCCCTCTTTATATTCAAGTCATTCATCCATTCTGAATTTATCTTGGTGTAGGGTGTGAGATGTTGATATAAACCTAATCTCTCCCATATTGTTTTCCAAATTTCCCAGCAGTTTTTGTCAAATAGTGGATTTTTGTCCCAAAAGTTGGGCTCTTTGGGTTTATCATACACTGTCTTGCTGACGTCATTTACCCCAAGTCTATTCCACTGATCCTCCCTTGTGTCTCTTAGCCAGTACCATATTGTTTTGATGACTGCTGCTTTATAGTATAGTTTAATATCTGGTACTGCTATTTCATTATTTCCCTTGATATTCTTGACCTTTTGTTATTCCATATGAAGTTTGTTATAGTTTTTCCTAATTCAGTAAAAAAGTTTTTTGGTAGTTTGATAGGTATGGCATGAAAAAGATAAATTAATTTGGGTAGAATAGTCATTTTTATTATGTTAGCTCATCCTACCCTTGAGCAATCAATGGCTTTCAAATTGCTGAGATCCAGTTTTATTTGTTTGGAAAGTGTTTTGCAGTTGTTTTGGTATAATTGCTGTGTTTGTTTCGATAGATAGATTCCTAAGTATTTTATATTGTCTAGGGTGATTTTAAATGGTGTTTCTCTTCCTACCTCTTGCTGCCCTGATGTGTTGGGAATATATAGAAATGCAGATGATTTATATGTAGTTACTTTGTATTCTGCAACTTTGCTAAAGTTGTTGATTATTTCTACCAGCTTCTTAGTTGATTCTCTAGGATTTTTTAAGTATACCATCATATCATCTGCAAAGAGTGGTAGCTTAGTCTCCTCATTGCCTATTTTGATACCTTCAATTTCTTTTTCTTCTCTAATTGCTACTGCTAGTGTTTCTAGTACTATGTTGAATAGTATAGGTGATAATGGACATCCTTGTTTCACTCCTGATCTTATTGGGAAGGCTTCTAATTTATCCCCATTGCATATGATGCTTGTTGATGGTTTTAGGTTTATTATTTTTAGGAAAGGTCCTTCTATTCCTATACTTTTCAGTGTTCTCAATAGGAATGGATGCTGTATTTTGTCAAAGGCTTTTTCAGCATCTATTGAGATAATCATGTGATTTTTGTTTGTTAGACTATTGATATGGTCAATTATGTGGATGGTTTTCCTAATGTTGAACCAACCTTGCATTCCAGGTATAAATCCCACCTGACCATGGTGGATGATCTTCTTAATTACTTGCTGGAGTCTCTTTGCTAATATTCTATTTAAGATTTTTGCATCTATGTTCATTAGGGAGATTGGTCTGTAGTTTCTTTCTCTGCTTTTGATCTCCCTGGCTTTGGAATCAATACCATATTTGTGTCATAAAAGGAATTTGGTAGGACTCCTTCTTTGCTTATCATATCAAATAATTTGTATAGTATTGGGATTAGTTGCTCTTTGAATGTCTGATAGAATTCACTTGTGAATCCATCAGACCCTGGCCATTTTTTCTTAGGGAGTTCTTTGATGTCTTGTTCAATTTCTTTTTCTGATATGGGATTATTTAGGGACTATTTCTTCTGCTGTTAATCTAGGCAATTTATATTTTTGAAAATATTCATCCATATTTCCTAGATTGCTATATTCATTGCGATATAATTGGGCAAAATAGTTTTTAATGATTGCCTTAATTTCCCCTTCATTAGAGGTGAGGTCTCCCTTTTCATCTTTGATACTGTCAATTTGGTTTTCTTCTTTCCTTTTTTTTATTAGATTGACCAGTACTTTGTCTATTTAATCTGTTTTTTCAAACTACCAGCTTCTAGTCTTATTTATTAATTCAATAGTTCTTTTACTTTCGATTTTATTAATTTCTCCCTTGATTTTTAGTATTTCTAATTTAGTTTTCATCTGGGGATTTTTAATTTGCTCACTTTCTAATTTTTTGAGTTGCATGCCCAATTCATTAATCTCTGCCCTCCCCAATTTGTTAATATATGCACTCAAGGATATAAATTTCCCTTTGTGTACTGCCTTGGCTGCATCCCACAGAGTTTGGTAGGATGTCTCATCATTGTCATTCTCTTCAATGAAATTGTTGATTGTTTCTATGATTTCTTCTTTGACTAATTGGTTTTGAAGAATCATATTATTTAATTTCCAATTAGTTTTTGATTTGCCTGTCCAGGTGCCCTTACTAATTATTATTTTTATTGCATTATGTTCTGAGAAGGTTACATTTATTATTTCTGCTCTTTTGCATTTGTTTGCAATGTTTCTATGCCCTATTACATGGTCAATCTTTGTGAATGTACCATGTGCAGCTGAAAAGAAGGTGTATTTCTTTTTGCCCCTATTTATTTTTCTCCACATATCAATTAAATCTAATTTTCTAGGACTTCATTCACCTCTCTTACCTCTTTCTTATTTATATTTTGGTTACATTTATCTAGATCTGAAAGAGGAATATTTAGATCTCCCACTATTATGGTTTTACTATCTATTTCCTTTTTGAGCTCTGCCAGTTTCTCCTTTATGAATTTGGATGCTATGCCACTTGGTGCATACATATTGAGCAGTTTTATTTCCTCATTGTTTATACTACCTTTAATCAGGATGTAATGACCTTCCCTGTCTTTTTTAATCATATCTATTTTTACTTTGGCTTTCTCAGAAATCATAATAACCACTCCTGCCTTCTTTTTCTCATTTGATGCCCAAAAGATTTTGCTCAAACCCTGAACCTTAAACTTGTGTATGTCCACCCGCCTCACATGTGTTTCTTGTAGACAACATATGGTAGGATTTTGGTTTTGATCTACTCTGCTATTTGCTTCCATTTCATGAGTGAGTTCATCACATTCACATTCAGAGTTATAATTATCAGTTGTGCATTTGCTGACATTTTTGTATCCTCCCCTAGGCCTACCCCTTCTTCTTACACTATTTCCTTTTAAACCAGTGATTTACTTTAAGCCAGTAACACTTATCCCCTCCCTTGATTAACTTCCCTTTCTACCCCCTCCCTTATTATTCTCCTCTTTTTATTTTTAAAGGCCTAATGAATTCCCTTCCCCTTCTTCTCCCCTCCCTTTTTTGACCTCCCCATTCCCCTGCTCCCCTTGGTTTATCCTTTCTGATTTTTTCAGTAGGGTTAGATAAAGTTTTATATCACAATGGATAATATAGCTACTCTTCCCTCTCTGGGTTGATTACACTGAGAGTAAGGTTTAAATATTACCTTTTAATGCTCTCTTCCTCTCCTTCTTATAATAGTATTTGTCCTCTCCCCTTCCTATGTCCTCTTTGTGGGTAATAGAATATCCTATTTTTCTTATTCACTCAAGTTTCTCTTGGTGTCCCCTACTATTCAGCCCCCTCTTCCGCACCCCCCATATCGTCTTAGACCATTTAGTATTCCACCCTCTCCCTATGAATTCTTCTGATTACTATAATAGTGAATAGAGTTCACTACAGAGACTTATACATAGCATTTCTCCACATAGGAATACAGATAATTAGATCTTATTAAAGCCCTTAAAGAGGCAAATTAAAAATTATGAGTTTTCTTTCTTTCCCCTCTGTTTCTTTTTTATCTTTTCATGTTTCTCTTGATTTTTGTGTTTGGATATCAAACTTTCCATTTAGTCCTGGTCTCTTCTGTGCAAATACTTGGAAATCTTCAATTTTGTTGAATGCCCATACTTTCCCCTGGAAGTATGTGGTTAGTTTTGATGGGTAGTTGATCTGTGGTTGACGGCCCAGCTCTCTTGCCTTTCTGAATATCATATTCCAAGCCTTGCAGTCTTTTAGCCTACAGGCTGCCAGATCCTGTGTGATCCTGATTCATGCTCTTTGATTTCTGAATTGTCTCTTTCTGTCTCTTGAATTTGGCTATTATATTCCTGGGCATTGTCTTTTCGGGGTCTAGTATAGAGGGTGATCTATGGATCCTTTCAATGTCTATATTGCCCTCTTGTTGTAGAACTTCAGGGCAATTTTCCTGAATAATTTCCTTTAGTATGGAGTCCAAATTTCTATGAATTTCTGCTTTTTCAGGAAGACCAATGATTCTCAAATTGTCTCTTCTAACTCTGTTTTCTTGATCTGTCGATTTCTCATTTGGATGTTGCATGTTTCCTTCTATTTTATCAGTCTTTTGACTTTGTTTTATTTGTTCTTGCTGTCTTGAGAGATCATTAGCTTCTAATTGCTGAATTCTAGCCTTTAGGGACTGGTTTTCGGTTATAATCTTTTGGTTTTCCTTTTCAATCTGGTCATTTCTGGTCTTCAGTTGACTTGCCTCACTTTCCAATTGTGAAATTCTGCCTTTTAATCTGTTATTTTCTTGCCAGATCTCTTCCATCTTTCTCATCATCTCAGATTTGAACTCTTCAATAGCTTGTGACCAGTTTTCATTATTTCGGGAAGGTTTGGATGTGATTACTTGTTTGTTCTCCTCTCCTGTTTGCTCTACTGTCTGGACTTTCTCTGTGTAAAAGTTGTCCAGTGTTATAGATTTCTTCTTGATGATCTTTCTCTTTTGGGGTTCTTGAGAATGGCTTGCGATTGTTAGCCCTGTGCCCTCTCAGGTTTTTCCTCACAGCCAGAGTCTGTTTGCACTCTCTAGGCTCCTGAAGTCTCAGATCTCCTTGTTCTCAGGGTCAAGCCTCCTGGCGGTCCCTTTGTTTGTTCCTCTGTCTAAGGCTCCTTTAATAGTTTCCGGGCGCTGTTTCCACAGTTGTGCACCCCTCTTCACTGGGTCCTCACTCAAGGTCCACTCCTGTGCTCAGTATCCAAGTCCGCTCCTGTGCTCAGGATCCGTGGACTCAAGAGCCTGCACTTGCGCTTCGCTCAGGGTCTGTGTTCAAAGTCCGCCCGCGTTCTTTAGCCTCTTGGGGTCTTAAGTCTTGCTGCTCTCAGAAACAGGCCCTGGTGACCCCAGGTAGCTGCCAAGGACTTAATGGGTGCCCCAAGCTTGCTCTAGCTCTTGTGCGCTGGCTTTGGCACTGTAGGTGTTGTGGGGTTGGGGAGGGGGTTGCTCAACTTGCATTTTAGTGAGAGCTATTTCACCCCCTTATAGCATGGAAATGCCCCAATTCCACGTACCTTCAATGCTGCACCCTGTTGTGGAGTCCTTCGTTCCTCTGGATTTGTTTTTATGTCTTTTTGAGGAGTCCTATATGTTTCGGTTAGGAGAGGTTTTGCAGGTGCTTTTTACTCAGCCACCATCTTAACCAGGAAGATGTATGGATTCTTTTGATTGGCAATTTTTTTTTTTGCATTCAGCTATTACAGTTAATTTTCTTTTATTACTTTTTGCTTAGTGGTGATCAGGTCTTTTTTGTCTTGTCATGTTCTCCTGGGAGAAAAATAATCCTTAAATTGTGCTCTAAACACCCCACCTTTTTTTTTAACCCTTACCTTCCATCTTGGAGTCAATACTGTGTATTGGCTCCAAGTCAGAAGAGTGGTAAGGGATAGGCAATGGGGGTCAAATGACTTGCCCAGGGTCACACAGCTAGGAAGTGTCTGAGGACAGATTTGAACCTAGGACTTCTGTTCTTTAAGCCTGGCTCTCAATCCACTTAGCCACCCAGCTGCCCCCCATCCTCTTTTTTAAATAAATGTTTTGATTCTATAGAGATCACATATTCTTTGGACTTTTCTTCTTCCAGGTTGTTTTTCATTTCTATGTATTTATATTCCTTATAAATTATTCTTTCATTTCTTTGGCAAGATTTTCTACTGTATATCCTAGTTTTTCTGTTCAGCCAATTATTCCTGCTTGATAAAACCATAAATTCATTTTTCATATTTTGTTTTTCTCTCTTGAACTAGCATAGAAAATCCTGTTGAGATTCCATTTTCTGACTGGAATATATCAAGACTGATTCCTTATACTTTGTCTTTCAATTCAGAGATACTTAGATGAATTTGAATGCCTTGAAAGTCATCACCTCTACTGTTTTTAACATCATTACTTTGAGTTTAGCTGTTTATTCTCAAAAATTTAAACTAGATTCCCTTGCTACTGAGATCTTTAGTTTTCAGTCTTTTCCCTTTATATTCTCTTATCATTCAATTCTCCTCCTTTGATGACAAATTTCCCAAGGGAATCTCAAAGTCATCTCAGCCTCTTTTTCAATGTGGAATTCATTTTTCAATGGCCTCAGCCCTAGCCCTAAGTAGACTGGCCTCAACTAGGTGAAACTCACCTTCCTTTGAAGCCTTATATAACTTAACCTTCCCCCAACCACAAATAGTACCCTACTTCAGTTTTTTCAGTTCCTTAGTTGTCTGACAGAACACTATCACTACATAACACCAGGCCACCACCGGAAGAGCAAGCTTCCTT
Source organism: Gracilinanus agilis (assembly GCF_016433145.1). NCBI lineage: Eukaryota > Metazoa > Chordata > Mammalia > Didelphimorphia > Didelphidae > Gracilinanus > Gracilinanus agilis. The sequence goes on along the minus strand of NW_025396621.1, from coordinate 2,720 downwards.
TTTCCTGTTCTTCTCCCTCCTCTGTACAGCCTTAGGGAGGTCAAGTTGAATTCTGTTATTAGTTGATGCAGAATGGTGGATTTTTGGTATCTTCATATGTGGAGACAGATGAAATTGTCTTACCTCTTGTGCATAATAAGTAAGGGGGGAAAGCAATTCCCTTCTCTTAAGGAGTTTATAATCTAACGGGGAAGGAAAGAGTTTTGAGTCAACATTAGTAGTGAAGAAAATGTTTAGTCCACTCACTTTTAAATTATATGACCTACAGATCTCCTTTAAGTATATGGATAAATGCCTTTTTTCCTTTGACAGCATGCCAACAGAATGTTTTATTTTCTTACATATGGGATTCCCTTATGCTTTTACTTCATAAAGCAACTGATTGTGATTTTTTTTTGCTGTAAAAATAGTGGACTAATGCAGTAGCTTGAATTAGTATTAAGAAACCCAGCTATCAAATGCTTTCTTAATAACAAATAAAACATTAAATTCTACATGTGTCCTATGCATAAGAACCAGTTGTGCTGTTACTTTTGCTCCTACTGCTGTTGCTGGAAACCAGAGCTAGTCATTAACAGGCTTTGGCAGCCTGATGAATGAAAATGATTGAAAGCCAAAATTATGTAAGGCACACCCAAAGCATTTTTGATAGTATCAAGAATAGGAGGAGCTCTCAATGTGTGTTCTTTGGCAAGTAACCCTTTCTTGTCAAGAGTCAGAGTATCTAGATTGCTTGAGGAAATCTGTTCATGACTTTCTATGGAAATGTCGACATGGAATCTAAGAGACCCCAAACTTGTGGCCTAGTAAAATCTGATGAACCCCAAGTTTTAGAAATAGCTTGTAGGTTGGAGACCCCCAAAGCTTGTGCTTATTCCCTGTTCCCATGAGAATCCTTCCTGAAAGAAATCCCAGACTAGCAGTTGCAGACTGAATATGGACCCTTTTGTCTTCCTTAGTCTTCCCTATTGTATCAGAGACCCTTCCCCAGGAAGGCACATCTGGGCAGGGACCATCCTTCAGTATCCATTGTAAGCAGCCCCTTCCATAGCTCTACTGGTAGAGCAGGGGACTGTACATCCTTAGGTGGCTGGTTCGATTCAGGCTGGAAGGAGGACTTGTCATCTAGTGCAGTGGCACTCCCAGGGGGTCAGAGACCAGAGCAAGCAGAGTTCAGTCTTCGACTCTGCATAAGGCACATGGTGCCCGCTCAGCCCTGTTGCCCCTTTCCCTTAATTAAAGAGTGGCTTTTATGACTACTTAATAGTTCTGTGTTTTTTCTAAGTTAACAGAAAGATCAGCTGTGATAAATGAATGAATATTGTGAATGGAGATAAATGTCACCAGGGAAATTAACGTGAAGATGCATAGACAAAATTATACATGTGGAGAAAGACAAGTAAAAAACAGGCAGAAATTGTTTAACATGTTTGGATAGTGATATAAATTCTTGTCCAAAGGGAACCCAACTTGAAAAGTTCAAAACATATAAAAACATCCAATTACATCATAAGTATTTATTGAACATTTACTATTCGTCAGGCACTAATGTAGAGTCTGGGGATATAGTTGAGTCTAAAAGCAGTCCTTGCCTTCAAGTTTATATTCTAAATAGGGAAAGAATATGTATGCGTATAAGTTGTTAAACTAGGAAAAAAAAACACAGAACCATTAAATAGTCAGAAAAAAAACAAATCTTTAATCAGGAGAGGGATATGGTACAAATATTTAGGTCTCCACACAGAGTCACAAGCTTAAAACCACTCAGAGTAGAAGACATTACCATGGCTACAAGGAAATGGGAGTGTCCAAACTACACTGAGAGAATATAGGCAGGCTTAGGAAGGGAACCACAGGTCTTTGATACAATGGGAGAAACTACCAGGACTAAAGATTATTTAGTATTTGATTTAAGTTTGCTAGCTCCATCTAACAAGGTCCTTTAAGTATCATAGGGTCTATTATTCAATTTTAAATAGCTAAGTCTGAAACTTCCCTCAGGGGAACTCTCACTTGAACCTGGACAAACTTGGCATCTCCAGCTTTCAAGCTGATTGAACTTGGGGGTCTTCAGATCTCACATTGCTTCAAACTTGGGGTTTCTAGATTCCAAGTTCATAAAGTATACTCATAAGTATAAGCATAGAGAAACTTTCTACAATTTAAAAATCTCGCAATTTTAACTTCTAGTCAGGAATAGAAATATATGACTTATCATCATCTCCACTACCACCAGCAACAGCAATCATTTACCTTGTTCCAGGTACTATGCTAACTTTTAGGGATACTAAGAAAGACAAAAGTATGATCTTTGATCTCAAGTGGTTCATATTTGAAAGGACAAACTAGGCAAATAACCTAAAAGATTTATGCAAGAGAATAGGAGGTAATCTTGGAGTTAAAAAAGCTTTCTGGTGAAGGTAGATTTGAATTGAATCTTGAATGAAATCAGAAGATGGAGGTGAGAAGGGTAAGTATTTCAGACTTGGGGAGGAGGGAGAAAGCCAGTGAAAATTCATGGAGTCATCAAGTTAAGACAACAATTATTTATTAAGTACTTGTCCAGTGCCAGGGATTGTGCTAAATGCAGGGGATAAAAAGAAAGGAAAACAAACAGACAGACAAAAACCATTGTCCCTACTCTCAAGGAGTTCATAGTCTAATGAGTCATGGGGTAGGGAGGAGAGATCACGCAATCAACTATATATATATATATATAT
>NW_025396620.1:0-11057 GCF_016433145.1 Gracilinanus agilis | reverse complement strand
ATTTCATCACCAACAGATACCACAATTTGTTCAGCCATTCTCCAATTGAGGGACACCCCCTCAATTTTTTTGCTACCACAAAGAGCGTGGCTATAAATATTTTTGTAAAAGTATTTTTCCCTTATTATCTTTTTTGAGTAGTATAAACCCAGCAGTGATATGGCTAGATCAAAGGGCAGACAGTCTTTTTTAAAGCCCTTTGGGCATAGTTCCAAATTGCCATCCAGAATGGTTGGATCAATTCACAACTCTACCAGCAATTAAGTGACTTGGAGGAGGCAAGGAGTTAGAAATAAGCAGGGAGTGCATTCTAGTCATGGGGCATAGTGAAAATGGAAAGTTGAGAAACTGAGGGTTGTGTGAAGACCATCAAGGAAAATCTTTTTCACTCGATCATAGGATAGAGTATGGAGAGAGGAATACATTTTAAGAACACTAGAAAAGCTTATGAAGGACCCAGCTTACAAAGTGGATTTTAAAAAATTTGATCTTAGAGGTAATAGGGAGCCATGAGGATATATTGAATAGGAAGTTTATATTGATAGGTATGGGGAGTATAGATTGCAGTTGGGAGATTTAAGGCAGAGAATTGAACCTGAAGGATATTGCAGTGGTCCAGACATGAAGTACTTAAGAGCCTATAACAGGAAGGATGGTGCTGCTGCTGATAATAATTGAGACATTTGACAAGTGAAAAATGAGTTATGTTCAGAATATTTTGAATTTGAGATGATTACAGGACATAGAATTTGAAATGTCTAAGAAGCAGTTCATGAAGTCAGGAGAGAACTCAGGACTGGAAAAATGAATACAAGAATTATATACATAAAGATGGTGATTGAATCCTTGGGAGCTGATGAGATCACCAAGTGAAGAACAATATGAAAAGGCAATAAGATATGGATTTATTGTAACATAATTCAATAGTGCTCTTCCTCCTAATATATTTTGAACAAAAACTAGAGCAATGGATTATACCTAGGGTCAAAAAACATATTAGGAAATAATATGGGTTAATTAATAGCTAATAATAATAGGTACCATTTATGTAGCACTTGGGGCAGCTAAGTGGCCAGGAGATAGAGTTGGGCTGGAAGTCAGGAAAACTCAGAATTCAGATTTGGCCTTCGACACTTATTGACTATATGATCCTGGTTGAGTCATTCAACTCTGCTTCTTTCAATTCTTCATCTGTAAAATGAGCTGTGTCAAATGTTTTACAATTATCCTCTTTGATCTTCACAACCCTGAGGGTAGATGTTGTTATTACCCCATTTTAAGGTGGAGGAAACTGAAGTCTACAGAAGCTAAATTACTTTCCTAGGATCATTCAGTATCTAGGGAAAAATTTGAATTCACATCTTCCTGACTTGACCCTGGGTTCTATCCATTATGCACATCAGCTACCACAATACAGTCTTACTGACTGATAGTCGTGTTCCAGTTCTCTCAGTGCTAATTCATATAAGTAACTCAAATTTCTTTATTTTTATCAAACAACAAGAGTATCTTGACTTCTCTCACACAGTTGGTTGGATGGATCCTGACTGGAATCTGAAGAGTGAGGGAGGAAGTCATTATGGTCTACTAGAAATTAAAATATTAACAGAATACTGGAAGACAGAGAACCCAAGTATTTTAGTTCCAATGCATTTTCTAAGGGTTTCATAACTTTAAACAATAATAACTTGAAAATGTGAAAAAATATATACAATGGTTTAAGGAGCAGCACATTTTAATGGTTTCCAAACTTCTGGGGATTTATCACAATGGAATAAGGAGTTTGTGATAAAAATTCTTTAACAACGCTCTAAGTAATAAATAATCACCCAGTCATTACAAATATATTTTTCCTCTGTGACAACGAATGTGTTTATATTTAAAGCATTATAGTTGTGTTGTTTTTTGTTGTTTTTTTAACAGCAATTTGAAACCATCATGATCATTTCATGATTGTGGTTTTGTGCATTGATTATATCTAATTGTGGTCTAAATATAACCAATATATTCTTATGATTTCTCATCTTATCATCAATTTTTAACCAAACTGCCACATGAGTTCAACATTCAAACTCAAACCAATTTCCAGTAGATGGCCAGACAATTGTTCATAAATATTCTAATTTGCATTCATATATCACACCCCAGTGGTTTCCTCATTCCTTTCTGTTACCCTGCCTGTTTCAAATCTTTACATTCTAATGGATCCATTTTCTTCTTTCTTTTTATAAATTTTGTTTTTACTGTCATGCAAAACACACTTCTATATTGGCCATTGTTGTAAGAGTAAACTCATATATAACCAAAAGCCCCAAATAAAACCTAACTACACAGATGTGAAAGATGACAACCAACAGTTTTTTCTCTGGAGGTGGATAGCATTCCCAGTCATATGTCTTTCAGTATTATCTCCCAGATCAGTGCATTGCTGAAAGTAGCCAAGTTTTCACAGATAATCATTGTATAAGATTGCTGTTATTGTGTACAATGTTCTCCCAGTTCTGCTTATTTTGCTCTGCAGTTCTTTCCAGCTTTTTCTGAAATCATTTTACTTACCATTTCTTGTAGCACAATTAGTGTACCACAATTTTTTTTATCCATTCCCCAATTGATGGATATCCCCATAACTTACAATTCTTTTCCACCACAAAAAGAACTCCTATAGTATTTTTATATGAGTAGATCCTTTCCCCATTTTTATTATTTCTTTGGGATACAGGCCCAGTAGTGGTATTACTGGATCAAAGGGGTATGCCCAGTTTTATAGTAATGGTTCCATTTTCAATCCACCATGGACCATCAACTCTTGTGCTGCCTAATATTGCAGTATCAGGGCTCTTTTTGGATTTAAATTTATTCTCCAAATATGTTATTTTTTTTATCTGGTGGCTTTTCAAATGAACTTATCGGTAACGTTGATAATTATTCAGTAAAAGTTTCTGTTGAGAATGTAATCAACATGTCCGTGGTGGAACACAAGTCATGTCTGAAGAGATTCTTTACAAAGATTAGTTTGTATATAAATGTAGTTTAAAAATGAAGCAGTATTCATTCATTAAAAAGGAAGGCAATTCAAATTTGGTGCATTTATCATTTAATATAGCATTCACCAATAATCAATAAAAAAAGTAAATTTTTGGCCTAGAGGCAGAAGGTCCTGGGTTTGAATCTGGCCTCAGATATTTCCTAGTTGTGTGACCCTGGACAAGTCATTTAATCCCTATTACCTAGCCTTTACCAATCTTTTGCCTTGGAACTGATGGACAGTATTGATTCTAAGATTCTAAGGTAATGGTTAAAATAAAAAAAGTAAATGTTTATATTGGAACTAGTTATTCATTTTCTTCTATTGGTTAGGTAACTAAAAATGAAAAGTTATTTTCCCTTTCAACAAGCAAGCGTATAAAATTCTCCTACTATTTTCTATTTCATATTTGAATGAACAAAAATTTCCCCTTGATCCTTGTGTCAAAATACAGAAATAAACTATATGGAACAAGGTTTAAGTCTGTGATTGTTTGGTGCTGGAGTCACATATCGCGAAATTTTGTTCAAATGAAAATTCCTCACCCCAAATTAAGTTTATATATGACTATTATATTATGTTAAGCATATTCCAAGTTAAAGTTTATTTCATTAAAATGTTATTAATAATCAATAAAATAAAGAAATTTAATATGAAGCTTTTCAGAGAATATTAAGCCTATGAAGTCTTGCTAGATTACTTTTAATTCTTATAGATTGTCCCACATTAAAAATTAATAGTTTTATGATTGGTTTTGTGATTCTGTACTGTTTTCATATTTGTAGGTAAAACATGCTTGTATTTTACCATTGTAATTGTCAATTTCAATTTGGAGCTTTTGGGGAAAAGTCACTATTGTTATAAGCAATTAATGAATAAAGCTAAAAGATTTTAAGGTATTAAATTATACTGGTTCATATTTTGATGCTGTTGAAAAGGGTTGGTGGAACAAAATAATACTGGGAGCCACTTCTTTTAGGTTTATGATGAACTTTTTTTGAAGGCAACCTGTGAGGTCAATAGACTAATTGTATTCCATTTAGTGATGAGGAAAATGAGACTCAAAAGCCTTTAGATGACCAAGATCCCAAAGCCAGTAAAAATCAGAGCCAGAACTTTTATCCAGATCTCCTGACTCCAGGTTACACTGATAGGTTATTTGAAACTCCTCTGTGCTTTATGGATCAAATGGATGAAAATCCCTTCCTTCACTAACTGGCTTTGGTCAGGATCAAATGGGATAACAGATTTTCAGAAATGAAAACAGGTTTAAAGAGCTCTCATACAAACTTAAGGTCTATGATAACTCAAGAGAATGGAGGAGTAATGAACTATAAGGAGAAGAAGAATAAACAGATGTTCTTCAGCATATGCAGGGGGAAGGAAGAGAACAACAGCTTGCAATGGGTGATTACATGGAGCATTTGTGTGTCAGTCTAACAGGCTGATTAAAATGAACAGTGCAAATTATAGGATTAACATGAAAGGGATGTTGATTCAGTAAGTATTTGTTGATAGGCATAGTGCTAACTGGGTTTGGTACTGATAGTGCTATCTCTGCATAATTTTCTATTTCTTGAAAATATTTTCACATTCATGATCTCACAAAAAATCTCTACATCATGTAGGACAGTTATTATATCCATTTTGCACATTGAGCCTGGAGATAGAAAGTAGATAATGAAAACAGATTTTTTTTACCTTGAAAGGTAACACAATATTGGAATAACTGGGTGGCACAGTGAATAGAGCATGAAGACTGAAGTTAGGAAGACCTGAGTTCAGATCTGACCTCAGACACTTATTAGCTGTGTGACCCTAGGCAAGTCGCTTAACATCTGTTTGCCTTAGTTTTCTCATCTGCAAAATGAGAATAGGAAAAAGCACCTATCTCTCAGAATTATTGCTAGAGTCAACTGAGATGATAATTATAAAGCACTTAGCACAGTGCTTAGTAAATACAAAGCTATTATTATTGTTGTTCATCTTTCATTTTGGAATCACATCACAGGTAAATTATTGACTTTTGCATGAAATGAAGTGAGGTGAAGTTGTAAAAAGTTGTCAGACTCACTCTCTCTTCCAGAGTCATTGAAGTCCAGTGGCAGATGAAAGTCAGCATGATTGGCAATGGTGCAGGGTGAAGTGAATGACCTTGGCATCTTTGATCTTTGACCAAACTCTGAGTGCTCCATAGTTACTACTTCAACTACTTTCATGGCCATTGGAACAAATTGTTCTTCTCTGCCTATTCTGATGGAGCATGTCTTTCCTTTAACTTTCCAAAGGTTTTAAGGCCCATCAGTTACCCTCAAACTGGTTAGCTCTTCTGCTGAGATGGTTGTACCAGGGTATGACTGCTGCCCACACTATAGCTTCTTGGAGTCACAGGTGAGAGTTTGGTGGGAGGTGGTTGCCAAAGTTGGATAAGCCCTAGATAGAGCTCAGCTAATTCTCACACCAGAGGAACTAGTCCTTCTGGAATACTCTATACACCTCAGCTATTATTATTATTATTATTATTATTATTATTATTATTATTATTATTATTATGCCAAAAAAGGCAATGCACTTAGAAAACAATTTGTATGTTGTATATTTTAAATTTGTCCAGAGAAAACCAAAAATTAAATAATTGTCTAGAATTCACTCATCCATTTATTTAATGGGCATTTCTGCACAAGGCATTGTTCTAGGTGCTGAGGATAAAATACAAAACAAAAATAGTCCTTGCCATCAAGGGGTTTGTATTTTATTGTATGGACACAATAGAAACAGATTAAATAAATATCATCTGAGGAGTCAAGGAAGGTTTTCTGAAAATGTCCTTGAATAATCAAAAATTTGTAGTGCACAGTATTTTATGTTAGCTTCAATATATAATATCTCACACTACACCATACTACACTATAACCCAACAAACACAATAGAATATACTATGCTACAATATAACACACAATGAATTATTATACTATATAATATAGTACAATATGATATGATACAACAAACTTCAATTTAGCACCTACTTTATGCATGTGTCCTTCACACAGTAACTCTGGAAATGAAGGTTAGTATTAGTGTTGTGAATAGTGGGCTGTAAATGGAACAAACACGGTGTCTATAATATACTAGATGATATTGTGTGTACATTTAGGATACTGTCAAATCTTCTTAATCACTACCCTTATGTTAGAATCTTTGTTTGTCTTAACTAGTGAAATGTCACTTCAACAAAAGCTAAAGAATTCTTCAAGATCCACATGCTTAGATAGCAGAAAATAGCAAAGTGTGGGAAATAAGTCATCTCCACAAGGAAAAGTCAGTAGAAACATATGGATTCTCAAATGCAATTGAAATAAGGTTTCTTTACAGACCAGAAATTGTGGCTGATAACGGCGCCACAGGCCAGACAGAAGGTTCCTAAGGCCCCAGGCTTCATTTTTACTTCAGCTCTGCTGCAGACTGATTTTCAACATTATTTTGGTGATAACACTTGTTATACATCCTCTCCATCCTCAGCTGCTAAATCATCCTGCGATATACTCCATCCAGGAAATATAAAGGCCAGCCATATTTCATGATTTCTTAAATTTTAGTGATTGTAAAACAACCATCTGTACATGTCTGAAAGCATATTTTTGTTTTGGTGGGTATTTGATAATGTACAGACAATTCAGTCCTTAATTTCCTTCCCATTTGCATGTTTTCACTTCCCTCTAGAAATGTATATGACCATTGATTCCTTAACTCCAACTTTGTCTATTTTGGACACAAGCATAAAATAGCATAATTATATTAGATGGAATATCAAAGACTTTTCAATGGAGATTTGTTGTATTCTGTTATTGTTCGGCAAATGGTGTTTCATGAGAACCATGGGTTCTTAAGACATTCTACAGAATAACTTAACAAATGACAACTGCTCTTATTGTTTTTCCACTAAAAATAAGTCACATGGTTCTTTTTGTATATTGATCAATGGCTAGGAACCTATCAGCTGTAAAGTGGAGAAAAGAATAGGGTAAGCAGTGAGTTCATAAGTAAATAAAAGTATTTAACACAGTGCCTGGCACATGTAATTGTTGTTGAGTCATTTTTCAGTTGTATCTGATTCTTCCTGAACCCTTTTGCAGTTTTCCTGGCAAAGATACTGGATGGTGCGCCATTCATTTCTCCAGCTCATTTTATAGCTGAGGAAACTGAGACCAACAGGGTTAAGTGACTTGCCCAGGATTACACAACTAGTAAGTGGCCAGATTTGAATTCAGGAAGATGAGTCTTCTTGCCTCCAGTCCCAGTGTCCTGTGCACTAGGGTTGTTTCCCTCTCTGGCATATAAAAATGTGCTATATAAATAAATGTTAGCTATCATCTTCATTATTGTCATTTATTATTTTATATGCATATATATATACACATATATACATATATATATATATACTCAGATTTAGTAGAATGACCCTATTGCTTATTTTCTGACCTTGGTCTTAAAGAAATAAATAACCTTAGAGGTTGTGAAAGGACCAGTATCTACCAGTATTCTCTCCTTACTGCCTTCCAAATAATGAGTTATACCCTAAAAGATGACAAAGCTAGTACTTGATTAGGTTGGCATAAGGGGAATTGGGAGAAAATTCAAGCTATGCTTCCCCATTGCAACTTCCTGCTCTTCTCTTGCTGTGTTGTTATGGCTTCCTAGCTCCCAGAGGCATAAGAAGACCTATCCACACAGAGTTGGACCTGTCAGACTTTGATGGATGCCCTAAGACTATAGAAGTTGGATGGATTTGCCCTGCTGGCTAGATGTATTGCAGAAAGAAATGGGTGGAGGATGGAGTGTTTAGTGGCAGTTGTGTCTATAGAAGATAAGTATTGCTGTATCCTTGTTGTATGTCTTTCCCATATAAAGGTTCATAAATGTCCTTTTGTTAGTTGTTCAAAGTCTTACAAGTGCCCCATTTTGTCCAGACATTGAATATGAATTATAGGTTGGGCATCAGGCCTATCTTTAATATTTGGCATGTCTGTAATTTGGAGAAGATTGCCACATGGATCACATCTTGGTCAAATAGGGGAAACTCTTCAAAAAGTTGAAAATATGGAGGGTGAGGTGATCAGATGGCAGCCCCAATGCTATATGAGTCACCATAACCCACCCTGCTGACCAAACTCATTTACATAAGGGGACAAGGTGGGCCATGTCTACAGAAGTTAAGCGCTAATTTATTTTTTTACTTATTCTTGCTATGTTAGGGATAAGAAAATATCCTTTTGTTAACTGTTCAAAGACTTACACATGTTTAATTCTGTCCTAACATCAAATCTGCACTGACAGGGTATCTGCTTCAGGTTTGCTCCGAACATAAGTATAGCTCTGTAGGTTTTCATCTCTATAAGAAGCATCATGAGATAAGGCAAAAAAAAAAGCTAGCCTTATACATTGATGGAGTTGTTAGTTGTCTACTTAATGTGGGAGTTATAACATCAAGGCAATATAGTCAAAGAAGAGAATCCTATAAAAGTGCTGGATTTGTAGTCAGAAGGCCTAATTTCAAATCCCATTTTTTCTACAAAGCCATTTAATCTCTCTGGACCTTAATTTTCTCAGCTGCAAAAGGAATTAAGATAGATGACTTCTACAATCCCTTCTAATTCTAAGATCCTGTTAAAATCCCTCATTTAACACAAACACCTTTAACATTTTTTCCAATTATAAGAAGAAATAATTTTAGACAAGTATTATCTGATATTTCTTTCCCTCCTCTTTTATAAGTGATATCACTTCTGTCATGTAATACATATTTCCATATTCCTCATGCCAATGAAAGAAGATACATATCAAATATCAAAGAAAAAACTCAGGAAGGAAATAAAATGAGAAATGAAAAGCACCAGTATCTCTTAATTCACAATTCAGCGGTACTTTGAGATTAGGTTTTGCCAGGTCTAGGCATTAAGTTTTAAAATGGATAACTGGTGTGTTTAATCCATGACACTATCATCAGACATACTCTTTCTAGTGTAAAATAGCTAATGGAAAGCAGGGCCACCAAAATGAAGATTTTGAGTGGTAGGAGAAGGAAGAGATAATTGTGGACCATGAGGTACTGCCCTCAGAAAACAAAGTTGGAGTAGTATATAGGTATGGATTAAGTTTTTTGATGGAGATACTATGAGGAGTGCTGAGAGAGCAGGGTCCTGGAAGGAATAAAAGTACAGAATTTGATAGAATTTATTTTTTTTAAAGATTTGCCTTTGCTGAAAGGAAAGAAATGATATCCGGAAACTCTATCGGTTGATAAGCTGCAAACACTGAAGTTATCATTGACTCATTTCCTGTTGATATTCTCTACAGTGGACCTCCAGGCAAAAGAGCAAAATAGACATGGAAATAAAAGTTGTACATCTGATAAATTAGTGTGATCCACTTTCTCTTCATGGGCATTATCCCAACAAAAAGATCCATGGAAGGATGATACTCGGACTGCAAAGGTCACTGGTGCTTTTCATTTGAATGAAGCTGTTTTCCTGGTTCCTTGGGAGAATCTTAGAACTGTTTTTTTTTAAACCCTTTCCTTCCATCTTAGAATCAATAATGTATATTGGTTCCAAGGCAGAAAAGTGGTAAGGGCTTGACAATTGAGGTCAAGTGTCTTGCCCACAGTCACACAACTAGGAAGTGTCTGGAGTCAGATTTGAACCTAGGACTTCCTGTCTCTGGGTGTTGCTCACAACCAACTGAACCACTCAATTGCCCCTCATAGAACTAGTTTTAGGAAAAATTGCAGCAAATTTTGTAACTGCTCACGCCTTGTACTCACTAATTCTTTGTGGCTCTTATGAATCCAGATGCATCAGTATACTTCCTGGAGTAGTTCCTGCACCTACTCCCTCCCCTTCCTTAGGGTTGGCTATACTGCTTACCCTGTTGTACCAACACTTTTTCTCTCAGACAACACTGTCTAGGTTGAGTAGGTAAAGTAACCCTTTCTCATCTTTCTAGCACTCAAGAATATCATTTGTGGATACACACACACAGAGAATTTGGAAGTTTAAATGTCTAAGTAGGGCATTGCTACAATATTTGAACAAAATAAGAGATTGACATAATGATCCAAGATTCTCTAAAGGAAAAAAGCAAAACCAAACAAGAAGAAAAAAACCTTCATGTGCCCTGTCTAAAAACAAAAACAAAAAACAGTTCTCCTGTGTCATCTAGACATTCCTTTAAAACTTTCTTCTTATATCTTTCTATATACTTTTATATTTCACCTTTTGCCCACACTGAAAGAACGTAAGGTTTTGGAAGGGCAAGAAGTATTTCTTTTTTTGTCATTATATCACCAGTGCATAGTCAAATACATTACATATTGTTGTTATTCAGTAATGTCCAACTCTTCATGACCCTATATGGGTTTTTCTTGGCAAAGATCCTAGAGTGGTTTGAAATGTCCTTCTCCAGTGGATTAGGCAAACAGAAGTTAAATGACTTGACCAAGTTCATAGAGCTAGTTAATATTTGAATTCAGATCTTCCTAACTCCAGGTCCAGTGTTCTATCCACTAAAACATCTGGCTGTTTCCATCTTACACATAGTAGAAACTTAATTTAAAATGTATGTTGGATCATAGTTTTAAATAAATGCCACTTGTTGATGGAGTCTTGATTTTTAAAAGGCTTGTAGTTAAGCCTTTATGACTATTAATTTCTTCTGTTACTATAAATTTCTTCTGTTCAAAGGGACTGGAATACCCAGTAGATCTTGATATATGGGCATTTATACAGCTTCTTCTGAAAATTTTCTCATAAAATTCACACAGCTAGGTAACACAACGAATGGAGAGCCAGGCCTAGAGATGGGAGGTCTTGGGTTCAAATCTGAACTCAGACACTTCCTAGCTATGTGACTAGGCAAACCACTTAGCCCCAAACTGCCTAGCTATTACTACTCTTCTCCCTTGGAACTGATACTAATATTGATTCTGAGACAGAGAACAAGGGGAAACAAAGAAAGAAAGAAAGAAAGAAAGAAA
>NW_025396619.1:0-2088 GCF_016433145.1 Gracilinanus agilis | reverse complement strand
TCTTTGGTCTTCCTGAAAAAGCAGAAATTAATAGAAATTTGGACTCCATACTAAAGGAAATTATTCAGTAAAATTTCCTTGATGTTCTACAACAAGAGGGTAATATAGACATTGAAAGGATCCATAGATCACCCTCTACACTAGAACCTGAAAAGACAGCTTCCCAGGAATATAATAGCCAAATTCAAGAACTTCCAAGTAAAAGAAAAAAATTTACAAGAAGCTAGAAAGAGACAATTCAGATATCAAGAAGCACCAATCAGGATCACACAGGATCTGGCAGCCTCCACACTAAAAGACCACAAGGCTTGGAATATGATATTCAGAAAGGCAAGAGAACTGGGTCTACAACCAAGGATCACCTACCCATCAAAACTGACTATATACTTCCAGGGGAAAGTATGGGCATTCAACAAGATAGAAGATTTCCAAGTATTTGCACAGAAAAGACCAGGACTAAATGGAAAGTTCGGTATCCAAGCACAAAAACCAGGAAAAACATGAAAAGGTAAATAAGAAACAGAGGGGAAAGAAAGAAACTCTTATTTTTAAATTTGCCTCTTTGAGGGCTTCAATAAGATCTAATTATTTGTATTCCTTTATGGAGATATGTTATGTGTAATTCTCTGTAGTGAACTCTATTCACTATTATAGTATTCACTATTATAGTAATTAGAAGAATTATTCACAGGGAGAGGTTGGAGTACTAAATGGTCTAAGGTCTAAGGTGGGAAAGAGGGGGGTGAATAGTAGAGGACACCAAGAGAAACTTGAATGAAAAGAAAAATAGGATATTCTCTTACACACAAAGAGGACATGGGGAGGGGAGGGGATGAATACTATTTTAAGAAGAAGAGTAAGAGAACATTAAGAGGTAACATTTAAACCTTACTCTCAGTGGAATTAACCCTGAGAGGGAAGAATAGTAGCTTTATCCATTAAGATATAGAACTCTATCTAACCCTACTGAGAAAGTCAGAAGGGATAAACCAAGGGGAGCAGAGGAGTGGAGAGGTAAAAAAAGAGAGGGGAGGAGAAGGGAGAAGGAATTCATTAGGCCTTAAAAACAACAAGAGGGGAATGACAAGGGAGGGGGTAGAAAGGGTAGTAAATCAAGGGAGGGGACAAGAGTTATTGGTTTAAAACAAATCACTGGTTTAAAAGAAAATAGGCTAAGAAGAAGGGGTAGAACTAAGAGAGGATACCAAAATGTTGGGGAATACACAACTGATAATTATAACTCTGAATGTGAATGGGATGATTGATTATACTAAATTAAAAAGCTTTTGTACAAACAAAACAATGCAACCAAAATCAGAAGGGAAACAACAAATTGGTAAAAAATCTTTATAACGAAAAACTCTGACAGGGGTCTAATTACTCAAATATACAAAGAATTAAATCAATTGTATAAAAAATCAAGCCATTCCCCAATCAATAAAGGGGCAAGGGACATAAATAGGTAATTTTCAGATAAAGAAATCAAAACTATGAATAAGCACATGAGAAAGTGCTCTAATAATTAGAGAAATGCAAGTCAAAACAATGCTGAGGTATCACCTCAGACCTAGCAGATTGGCTGAAATGATACTAGGGGAGAGTAATGAATGTTGGAGGGGATGTAGCCAAATTGGGACATTAATGCATTCCTGGTGGAGTTGTGAATTTATCCAACCATTCTGGCTGGCAATTTGGAACAATGCCCAAAGAGCTCTAAAAGACTGCCTGCACTTTGATCCAGCCATACCATTGTTGGGTTTGTACCCCAAAGAGATCATAGATAAACAGACTTGTATGGAAATATTTATAGCCGTGATTTTTGTGGTTGCAAAAAACTGGAAAAGGAGGGTATGCCCTTCAATTGGGGAATGGCTGAACAAATTGTGGTATATGCTGGTGATGGAATACTATTGAGCTAAAAGGAATAATAAACTGGAGGAATTCCATGTGAACTGGAAAGACCCCCAGGAAGTGATGCAGAGTGAAAGGAGCAGATCCAGGAGAACATTGTACACAGAGACGGATACACTGTGGTAAAATCGAATGTAATGGACTTCTGTACTGGCAGCAATGCAATGACCCAGGATA
>NW_025396618.1:0-10708 GCF_016433145.1 Gracilinanus agilis | reverse complement strand
GAGAGGGAGAGAGATCTGTTGAGTGAGGTAGGAAATTTGATAGATCAAGGTATTTCCTTGGGACCAAACTCATGGCAGGTATTGCTAGTATGTTCTTTAAAAGTCTAGGAAGCCTCCCTCTCAAAATAAAAGCTGGAACAAACAAAAATATAACTTGAGTTAGGGATATATTTGTATATGTATACACAAACACATATGTGCATTTGTATATCTAATGTAGAATGTGAAGTCTTTAAATATAGGGACATTTTTTTCTTTGTATTTCTGAAACTTAGCAGACCCTGACATATGGTCAATACATTATAAATACTTGTAGTAGATAGATTTTAAAAAATAATTAAGAGCAAATAAAAAGTTTTAATTTACAGAGTAATGAAGTTATGTAAATTCACTAACCTAGGAGATAGTTCAAAATAAGAATGCAGTTTCAGACCAAGGTTGACATAATAATTGAAAGTACAAATAGTCAAAAGGTCAATGAAAACATGCATAATGGCTATGTTTGACAACATTACCAAAAATTATCAAAGATAGTTTGTATAAGAGAAACTATTTAAAAGACATAATGAAGTGTCTTTGTAATCAGCAGAAAATAGGCTTTTTTCAAATGAGACAAAGTAGATGGGCAGCACAAATATTAGCACCCCTAAGGCACTAAAAGAAGAAAAGGAAGGCCTCCAGTCCATTAGATAGATTCTCCTTAGAGAATTTATACAAAAATATGAAAGATGCATTTCTTAGAATGAGAAGTGAAATAATAAAGTGTATAGAGTGTAATAAAGTGTAAAGTGTAATAAAGTGTAAAGAAGTAGTAAGGTGATACAGAGTATACTGTGAGTTACTCTGTGATGACTGCAAAGTACCTTAGTTATTCACCTTAAAAGGAGGTTCAATTTGTGGACCTCCTCTACTGGTCTCAGTGCACACAAACTACCTTGGAGAGTATTTTCTCTATAAAAATGTATTTATTTGTATTTTAAAAGATACGAATAAAAGGATTATAAAGAAGGAACCTTAACACTACAGGGAAACTAAACATCCACCCACTCTTTACATTTGCCACAAGGCAAAGTCTTCAGGTCTTGATGCTACGCTGAACTCCTTAAAAAAAAACAAAAAAAACCTCATAAAATGCTTTCTGACTAAATCTAACTAAATCCTTATATGAAAATAAATTATTTATAGTAAAAAGTGTCTCCAAGTAGACAGAGGCAGTTAGCCCAATGTCTGAAAGGCTAACTGACCAGAGTGTAACTCTGAGATGGCTCTCAGAGCTCAGGCAAGGATGCCTTTGGTCTTTCTCCTTTCACAAACAGCAGATCTGACAAGTTTTTCTCCTCAATGTAATTCCACAGTAAGGAAAGTGAAAACCTTTCAGAATGGTTTCCTAGTTCTCTTTCTTTCCTATTGCAGCAGAGCTAATTCAGAGAGCAAAAGAAGTCAGAGACCAACTGTCAGAACTCTGCTTGCTCTCCTCTCTTCAAAATTCCAAGCTCACAAACAGAACTCTCTCTCTTGCCTCAGTCACTTTGCAGTTTCAGAGACCCCTTTCCAAAATTTCTTATCTTGTCAACCTAATCTATCTTCTATTTCATTCCAATAAAAGGCAAAGAGGGATTGAAATCTGCAGTGGTGAGGATAGTGTCTCTACCAATACTTTTGGGTGCTATTCTAGTTGTAGCCCTCAAAGTACAGAATAACTTGAATTGCCCTAAGATAAAATATAACATTATCTTTATTCCTCCACTCAGGGTAGAAGGAGATTGCCTCAATATATCTAAGAAAAATTCTCGATCATTCAAGAAAGGATTCAGTTAAACCCACTCCACATCTGGAATATTCTATGATATCTTGCTTGCTCCTCCTGCAACCAAATGCTTTTGTTCTTGCAAACAAAAAAAGGGGGTGTTTGGATGTTAAATTTCAGAGGTATATGGATTTCTTGGCTAGACAACTTGTCAATGATAATCACAACCTGTTCTATAATGTAGGGTATTGCCTGAAGCTCAGAGAAGTTGATTAATTTGTCCTGGGTCATCCAACCAGTTTGTGTCTGGGATAAGTCCTCAACCTAGGACTTTGTGAACCTGAAGTCCACTCTATCCACTGACATAGGCTGCCTCTTCCAAAATTACATAGTCTAAAAACATATAATCTCACATAAAACATAACATAACACCACATTTCTTTGAGGCTTGTGTTACATTCTAGTATAAACCAATGAAATCGTAGATCTGCCAAAACACCGCTATCTTAGGATCTTAGCAAGAATAAGGAATAACAGATGGAGAGTTTGAGTGTTGCACTTGGAGCTATGAAATATATTAAAAAAAAGCAGATGAAGGCCTATAGCACATTATGTTTCTTTTAAATTAAACTAATTTTTTCAATTAACAAGCATTTATTTTCTCCCCATCTGAATAGCCAAAATTAAATAAATAATAAAACTTGTAATAACTATGCATAGTCAAGCATAGCAAATTCATGCATTCACCATATCCAAAACCACATTTCTCATTTTGCTTCATGAGTCTCTGCCCTCTCTCTCATGAGGTATCATATTTCATCTCCAGTCCCCTGGGTGGGGTGGGTAGTTCATTGTATTTGCAAACCTTTCAGAGTTTTAAAAAAATTTATAATGTAATTGTTTACATTGTTCTTTTGGTTTGGCTCACTTTACTCTATCACAGTTCTTTCCAGTTTTCTCTGAAACTATCCATATCATTATTTTTTATGTCATAATAATATTCCATTACATTCATATGCCATAATTTGTTGAACCATTCTTCAACATATGGGCACTCCCAAACTTTCCAATTCTTTGCTATAACAAAAAGAGCTACTATAAATATTTTTGTACATATGGGTCCATTTCCTCTTTCTTTGATATCTTAAGGTTTAGACTTAGTAGTGTTATCATTGGTATGCACAATGTAGTGACTTTTGGAGCATAGTTTTAACTTGCTTTCCAGAATGGTTGAACCAATTCCCAGCTCCACCAACAGTGTGCTAGTATATCTGTTTCCATAAGCTCCTCCAACAATTGTCATTTCCCTTTTTGTCTTCAGTGTCAATCTGATGAGTGTGAGGTAAAACTTTAGGGTTGCTTTAGTTTGCATTTCTCTATTAATGGAGCATTTTTTTTGAAAAATATATTTGTTGTTTTTTTGTGTTGTTCAATTTAAAAACTATCATGTCATTTAGGGGAATGGCTAGTGTTCTTAAATTTTTTAATCAGTTGTTTACATATATTGTACCACTATAGAAAATTGGCTCAAATATTTTTTCTCAGTTCCTTATTTCTCTTACAATTCTTAACTTGATTTATTTTGTTTATGCAAAACCTTTTAAATATTATTAGAATATGGAATGTTTCACAAAGTTGTATAACATTCTCATATAGGGGTTATACAAACCTTTTCTGTGTGGTTGTAATTTCAATATATGTACTGGTAAAACGAGTACCTAAAACATTGGACGCATTCTCAATGAAGAGGAAAGACAGGGGATTGTCATGGTGAAATTGTGAATGTGTTGTCATTTGTACAAAGAGAAGAAATGTATGTGAAGAATAAGTATGTGAGATTGGATCCCCTGAAGTAGTGAAGTAATGTGTTATTATTTTTTATAAACAAATGCTAACTGTGGTTTAATTGGTTTGGATATTCCTCCAATGATTGTAGTATAGAGAGAGGGGGTCATATAGTTTTTTCAAGCTTTGGCTGAGTTCCAAAAGCTGCTAGGAGTTTGGAATCTTGAGGAAAAGTCAGTTGATTAGGGTCTCCCGTGGAGGGAGGTTGTCTGATCAGCCGAGCTGCCTCCTTACCTAGCTGTAGTATTGAAATTTAGCCTAGCTTTGATATATTTACTTAAGAAATTATTATTTTGGATAAACCCTTTATATCTTCCTTCCCTAATATTATTTCCTACCTTCCCCTTCCTTACCTTATATGTCTGTGGAGTTAATAAGGAGAGTAACTAGAGAAGAGTTCAAAATCTGTGAAGGGTTAATTGTTATTTGACAATATTAGATATAGAGAAACTAGTCAGTCATCATTTATTTTGTAAGTTGAGTTAAAGGCTGGTCCTTACTCAGACTCCATCTTTGCCACCCTTCCCCCACCTGAGGTTCCTGAGTCAACTGTTAGGGCTTTCCTTTGATCCACTTTCCTGACACATCAACCTTTAAAGATAATAAACCCTTTTGTGTTTCAACAGACTTATTAGTATAATTTGTCTGTTAGTTATTAAGAGAGGGAAGAAGAGGGAAAGAACCAACATACTCTGGGCTGAAGGGAAGCCGGGTATCCATCTTGAAGGAAGGTGTAACTTCAAAACAAGTCCCTTCCTGTGAAATTAACTAAACCCTGTTTGTTAATTTCAGTTTAATCTATTTCCCTCAGCCTGTGTTTGAGTCTAAGTCCCAGTCTGGAAAGCCTGCTGTTTGTCTGTTTAGTTTAATTTCTCCTCTCCCTGAAGATCTGTTTCCCTTCTGTGTTATACTCCTGACTTCAACCCTGTTATATCCTGAATCTCCTTAATTCCAGCCTACCTGTAACCTAGATTACCCATTTAGCAAGTCTCTGACAATCTCCTTTCAAATTCCCTTATCCCACACACCTTTCCTCAAATTATCCCCATAACATGATATAGACTGTAACTTATTAGTGCATATCTACCTATTCCATACAATTCCAGTTAATATTCTTCTACATAGATTGTCCAGGGCGCCTACTTAAAGTGTTGAGGGCATTATTTATTTTCTCTTGACATCAAGAGCCCTTGGACTATCCACTTGTAATTTTTCACTTTCACCACATTTCTAGCCCATCTGCATTTCTGTTGACATCTTTCACTAGTTTTTCTTTGACATTTCTCATTGATTATATATTTTGACCTACTCATATCCATCATGAACTCTTCTTTTCCTTCTTTGTGATGCTGATTTTCAATAATATAAAATAATAGTCTACTAAAGGAAAATAGTACTTTGGCATCCATCTGGAGAAGAAATATGACTCAATTTGTCATTTCTTGCATTTGTAAGTTTGTCTAAAATCCCCACTAAAGACAAATATTCAGAAACAAAATCTTCATAAGCAGATACGATAAGAATGCAGATATATAATCATTTACTTCTTCCTTCCTCTAATAGTTTTCATCTATTTGTTGTGAATGATTTTGTTGTAAATTTTTATTGTAAAAATTGGCGCTCTCTCTCTCTCTCTCTCTCTCTCTCTTTCTCTCTCTCTCTCTCTCAATCAATCAAATTAGCTAACTAGATAGATACCTATTTTTTTACTTTCTTTCTCAAAACTGGATTCCCAGGACAATTTACAATGTCATTTTGTATCTCTGCATTAAGAATTTCTATTTTGTGTTTAATTAGGCTCTTAAAAATTGTTGCTTTTCTACTTTTTAAAGTTGCATATCTAATTCAACATTCTGTACTTTCTTTTATTGATGAAAGAGTTAGAGATATAAACTTCCCTATAAGGATTCTTTGGCTGCATTCCAAAAGCTTTCTGGCATATTGTTTCATAATTGTAATTTTCTTTTATGAAATTTACTATTGTTTCTATGATTTGATCTTTGTTCCGTTAATACTTGCTTCAATTTTCAATATAATTTTATTAAAAACAATTTAGCACAATGTTTGCATAAATAACATGAAATTCATTTTGTAAGAAAGATCAACACAGACACTCTGAATGGCATGATTTCTGGATGTTCCCAATAGTTAATAAGTGAAAGGTAGTATATAAATATTAACTGATATGAGAAAGTTTTGAAATGAGCAACTTTGGCATGATTCCCTAGTCACAGTATTTGGAAAGAGACATAAGCATATTCTATAGGCATTAATCAGAATGAATGTAGCTGAAAGATTTAGCTAGTTTCATTTTGTATAGTTAACCTATGTAGATCCATAAGAAGCAGAAAATATTGCTAGGTATTGCTAGAAGTGGTAATATCTTTTGTTCTTGTGTGTTTGATCTACTATACATATATATATATATACATATATATATACACACACAGAGTCATATTTAACATTTTAAATTTGTATTCTAAAAAGTTACAAATAGCACTGAATAATGATAAAACAATGGCTTTCCATTGGAACAGATCAACAATACCCATTTCATCCTTCTTTGTAAAAGAGGACAAAATCAATTCTGGATATTTTCATTTAAATGACCTTCATGCATTCTGAATAGTAGTTGCACTATATTGCACCAGATTTCCATTGCAATCTAGAAAAACATTCTAGAAATACAAATAGGATGTTCCAAAAGTTTGAATATAGGGTTTAATAAAGTAAAACTGCATCAAGACTCCTGGGGTACTATGAATAACAATTAGTTAAATATATAGTCAAAGCAGTCTATATTTAATCCACCAATTCTTTAGCATTAAATTATTTAGTCTCCACTTAAGTTTGATTAAAATTTTCAAGGTTCTTTATTGATTATATTTTTTATTGTGTTATGGTCAGTAAAATATGTGCTTAATATTTCTACATTTTTCAGTTGCTCATGATATTATGTATCTTAATTTTTGGTTGTTCCTGTTTTTTTGTACAGGTGACATACAACTGAAAATTATTTATATAGTTTTTGATGCTCAGTAGTTATCAGGGATTTATTATATCTTAAATCTTCTAAAATACTATTTAGGTCCTTTCTGTTTTATTTACCTTTTTATTAAATTTGTCTAGGCCTTTAAGTAGGGCACAATGAGGTCCTTAACTATGATAATTTCATTTTCTATTTTTCTCTGTAATGTAATTTTTTTCTCATTGGTACTAAGATGCAGTGTCATTCAGCACATTATGTAACTTTATTAAATATTGGCATTGCTTCATTAACTTTAAACATAATGTAGTTTCTAACATAATGTCTATGTTTTTTCCTGTTGTCATATGTGATATGATGATTACCACTCATGATTTTTTGAATTTTCCTGAGGCATAATATATTATGCTTATTTTAACTATGTGGATCTTAATGTTTCAAGTATGTTTCTTGTAAATGACATACTATTGGAATATTCTTTCTAATCCATCCTCCTATGCTTTTCTGTTTTATGGTTAAATTTAACCCATTCAAATAGATGCTTCTCTCACTATCATATCCTTTTATTCTCTCCTCATTCTTTGTCTCTAATTCTCTTCTTTAAAATGAAGAAGGTAGTAAAAGAAAAGAAATGTGATCAACACCATTAATTTATAATTAAGACTTTTCGATCCCACTTTTCTACCCCATTTCTGTTTACCTAATCTAGATCCTGATCATTTGTCCTTGTACCATCTTTCTCTCCTTTTAATTGCTGGTTCATGATTGACCTTGAAGGTCAAATTTGTTTTGCATGTAACTCTTCTGAATTCTATTTTCTCTTTTAAATCATCCCATATCCTCTCTTTCTGTCCTCATTTATTTAAAAATTGAATTTAATATATTTCTATATCAACTTGTTTGGATTTTCAAGTTAAATACTCCATCGTTCAGTTCAGATGAGTGAGGTTCATAAGACACTCTCTCCACAGACTTCCTCTTTTGTGTTTATAAACTATTCCTCCTTTAAATTGAAATTATGAGAAATAGAAAATTCCTCCTCCTTCCACTTCAGTTCATTTCTATTATATTCTTTTCCTTCTCCCCTTTCTTTCCTTTCTTAAAACCAATGCTATGGGACCTAGCCAATGCCAGTCCCTATGTTTGCCTTCCTCTATTTTCTCTGTGATTTCAGAAGCCAATGGTATTCTGAGGGGACATGTGTCTCTTCTACCTCTATTAAAATGTAATTTTTGTATCATCATTTAATCCCTTTCCATCCCTAAAATACATTTTCTTTTCTGTGGTTCTCTTGGGCTTCAAACCAGTTCTGATCTTTTCTCAAAAATGGTTGAAAATACTCTATTCTATTAAAAAGTCATCCTTCCCCTTTATACTATAGTATTATACTTAAATTTACAAGGTGGGCTGTTTTTTTTTTATTTTAACTGTTTATCTTTTGCTTTTTAGAATACTGTTTTAACAATTTTTTTCCCTTTACAATTGTATCTTTTGTGTCCTTTGTGGTCCTGATTATAATTCCTTGGTATTTGAAATGTGTTTTTGCTTTTTGCTTGTACTTTTTTCTTTAACCTAAAAGCTCTGGATTTGGGCTATGACATTCCTGGATATTTATAATTTGTGGTTCATTGCAAGAAGTGATTGATGAATTCTCTTTTTTCCACATTGCTCTTTATTTCTAGTAAATTTAGGTAATTTTTTCTTCTTTTTTAAAGATAGTCTCCAAGGTCTTTGATCTGTTTCAGAGTCCCATGAATTTTAAAGTTTTGAACTTCATGTGTTCTATTTTTTCCTCATTATGACTTTTTCTATTAACCCCTATCTCCTAGATAATAACAATAATCATTGTTAATTGTTAATAATTGACCATTATAAATAATAATAAATAACTATTATTAATAACAAACCATCATGATAAATTAAATATATCATATTATACTAATAAAATTACTATAACATTTTGACATAACATATTATCATTATTAATTATATAATTACCATTTATATAGTACCTGCTCTATGCCAGGCACTATGTTCAGCATTTTACAAATATTGTTTTATTTGATCCTCACAACAACTCAAGAAGGTAGATGAAATTATTATCCTCATTTAATAGTTGAGAAGACAGAAGTTAAGTGCTTTGCCTAGGACCATTGAGTTAGTAAATATTTGGGGTCTCATTTGAAGTTGGGACTTTTGCCACTGGTCTCAGAGTTCTATGACTGTGTCACCTATCTACTTTCTTATGGAACCATTAATTGTTTGCTCCATTTTATTTTTTAGGAAGTCATCGATTTGGGTAAGCTGTTCCTAGACTGGCCCTATCTCCTGTTTTGGCTCTGGCATTGTGTTGTCTTGTTTTTATACTCTTGCTACTGTGAAGACCTTGCTTCCTCCTTTGGCTTTGATGTAGTGAAGTGAGATTTTTGTCTGCCCTCCCTTATCTCCATTCAGAGGATTTGGAAATTTCTGACAGTCTTCTTGTGTAGACATACTGGGTGGAAGAGCAAAAAAACATTTGTCTTTCATTTTCTTTATCCTTTTTTACTTTTGATGCATTTTTTGAACTTTGCTGGAATAGTTGAGAGATCTAGGCTCTTTTACTATCTTAACTAGAAGTCTTCTACATACCAACTAAATCCTATAGGTAAGATTTCTCAAATTGCCTGATGTATCCAGTAATTTTTTTTTTTTTTTTTTTTTTTTTTTTTTTTTTTTGGTGAGGGGAAAGGGTCAAGTGCTCTTTCTTCTCTGGATCAAGTGCAGGAATTACAAAGTATGAACACATGCTCACGCATGTGCATTGTGTTTTGTTGGCAAATTAATTTAGAATTTATTTTATGCTTCATATGCTTAAGATGTTGTCTCAGGGAGAGGTGCTAATACAATAACGTAATATTCCATTCCATGAAGTGCTTCTGAGTCAAGTAGCCAAGGTATCCTACCTAGGTATGACAAAGAAAACTCTATTGTGAAAGAATCAGAAAGTTAAGGAGAGGAAAAAAAAAAGATTTGCTTCATATTATGTGTGTACATAAAAGCATGAAAATGGAAGAGCATCTTTCTGTGTTTTTATAACCAATCTACTTATTTCAATAACGAGGCTTTATTTTAATCCCAGATTTGATGTAGGCCTGTCCCATCAGGTATATCTTCTGGTCATGCTTCCTGATAAGAATAAAAGGGAAGGCTATTTCAAACAATAGCCTGAAGATTTATTAATTCCTAATTTCTAGCCACAGAAAATTTCCTTAAGAAACACACACACACACACACACACACACACACACACACACACACGAATTCCATGTGTCTTGACTACAAAATGAATTCACATAGATGGAGAGTAAAGTAACAGACTTGTTAATCAGAATTTGGGATAGACTTATATTTTCACAGTCCATTTTCTCGCTTTCACTTTCTCGCTCTCTAAAGCCTGCATTCCTGCTTCTATATTTTCACAACACACATCCACACCCACGCACGCCTGTCATACTTTCTCTACCCAGATGGATATAATGGACTGAAGTTGGGAGCACCAATGTGTCTTTTATAATCAGTATTCACTGTCTCAAAGTCAGACAAGTGAGGAGAAAAGGAAAATACGCTTTTGAAAAAGAAGGAAAAAAAAAAACATATTCCTGTTCTCTCCCATTATCACTAGCACCTGGCTAGGTATCAAGTTTGGGTTAGGAAACTAGTATTAACAACTGCTATATGAACATAAGAAAGTTAAACTGAGAGATCATCTCTGGAAAAACATGTCAAGATGGTTCCTTTCCTCTATGAAGATTTTAAGAGGGTCCAGGTGATAACAGTTTAACTTGTTTTCCCTTTCTTTTTCCAGAGTAAACTTGGCTTTCATAACAGATGTGAGAAAATACATAGTTGGTTTCAAAATCCACCCAGCTTTGGAGTCTATGAAGCTTCAAAGTAAAGAACGTTATTTTTTTATTTAGGAAAGGAGTAACATTTACATGTGGGCAAAACAAAGGATAGGGGTCTCTTCTCTGGCTAGCTGCTTCAGCGCTCCTCTGTCCGACTGTTCTCGAGGATCCTGGGCTGGGCTCGTCGTCGAGGCTCGGTCGCCACCTGCGGGGTGATTGCCTCCTCCTGGGGGGAAAGGCGGG
>NW_025396617.1:0-10712 GCF_016433145.1 Gracilinanus agilis | reverse complement strand
GAGAGGGAGAGAGATCTGTTGAGTGAGGTAGGAAATTTGATAGATCAAGGTATTTCCTTGGGACCAAACTCATGGCAGGTATTGCTAGTATGTTCTTTAAAAGTCTAGGAAGCCTCCCTCTCAAAATAAAAGCTGGAACAAACAAAAATATAACTTGAGTTAGGGATATATTTGTATATGTATACACAAACACATATGTGCATTTGTATATCTAATGTAGAATGTGAAGTCTTTAAATATAGGGACATTTTTTTCTTTGTATTTCTGAAACTTAGCAGACCCTGACATATGGTCAATACATTATAAATACTTGTAGTAGATAGATTTTAAAAAATAATTAAGAGCAAATAAAAAGTTTTAATTTACAGAGTAATGAAGTTATGTAAATTCACTAACCTAGGAGATAGTTCAAAATAAGAATGCAGTTTCAGACCAAGGTTGACATAATAATTGAAAGTACAAATAGTCAAAAGGTCAATGAAAACATGCATAATGGCTATGTTTGACAACATTACCAAAAATTATCAAAGATAGTTTGTATAAGAGAAACTATTTAAAAGACATAATGAAGTGTCTTTGTAATCAGCAGAAAATAGGCTTTTTTCAAATGAGACAAAGTAGATGGGCAGCACAAATATTAGCACCCCTAAGGCACTAAAAGAAGAAAAGGAAGGCCTCCAGTCCATTAGATAGATTCTCCTTAGAGAATTTATACAAAAATATGAAAGATGCATTTCTTAGAATGAGAAGTGAAATAATAAAGTGTATAGAGTGTAATAAAGTGTAAAGTGTAATAAAGTGTAAAGAAGTAGTAAGGTGATACAGAGTATACTGTGAGTTACTCTGTGATGACTGCAAAGTACCTTAGTTATTCACCTTAAAAGGAGGTTCAATTTGTGGACCTCCTCTACTGGTCTCAGTGCACACAAACTACCTTGGAGAGTATTTTCTCTATAAAAATGTATTTATTTGTATTTTAAAAGATACGAATAAAAGGATTATAAAGAAGGAACCTTAACACTACAGGGAAACTAAACATCCACCCACTCTTTACATTTGCCACAAGGCAAAGTCTTCAGGTCTTGATGCTACGCTGAACTCCTTAAAAAAAAACAAAAAAAACCTCATAAAATGCTTTCTGACTAAATCTAACTAAATCCTTATATGAAAATAAATTATTTATAGTAAAAAGTGTCTCCAAGTAGACAGAGGCAGTTAGCCCAATGTCTGAAAGGCTAACTGACCAGAGTGTAACTCTGAGATGGCTCTCAGAGCTCAGGCAAGGATGCCTTTGGTCTTTCTCCTTTCACAAACAGCAGATCTGACAAGTTTTTCTCCTCAATGTAATTCCACAGTAAGGAAAGTGAAAACCTTTCAGAATGGTTTCCTAGTTCTCTTTCTTTCCTATTGCAGCAGAGCTAATTCAGAGAGCAAAAGAAGTCAGAGACCAACTGTCAGAACTCTGCTTGCTCTCCTCTCTTCAAAATTCCAAGCTCACAAACAGAACTCTCTCTCTTGCCTCAGTCACTTTGCAGTTTCAGAGACCCCTTTCCAAAATTTCTTATCTTGTCAACCTAATCTATCTTCTATTTCATTCCAATAAAAGGCAAAGAGGGATTGAAATCTGCAGTGGTGAGGATAGTGTCTCTACCAATACTTTTGGGTGCTATTCTAGTTGTAGCCCTCAAAGTACAGAATAACTTGAATTGCCCTAAGATAAAATATAACATTATCTTTATTCCTCCACTCAGGGTAGAAGGAGATTGCCTCAATATATCTAAGAAAAATTCTCGATCATTCAAGAAAGGATTCAGTTAAACCCACTCCACATCTGGAATATTCTATGATATCTTGCTTGCTCCTCCTGCAACCAAATGCTTTTGTTCTTGCAAACAAAAAAAGGGGGTGTTTGGATGTTAAATTTCAGAGGTATATGGATTTCTTGGCTAGACAACTTGTCAATGATAATCACAACCTGTTCTATAATGTAGGGTATTGCCTGAAGCTCAGAGAAGTTGATTAATTTGTCCTGGGTCATCCAACCAGTTTGTGTCTGGGATAAGTCCTCAACCTAGGACTTTGTGAACCTGAAGTCCACTCTATCCACTGACATAGGCTGCCTCTTCCAAAATTACATAGTCTAAAAACATATAATCTCACATAAAACATAACATAACACCACATTTCTTTGAGGCTTGTGTTACATTCTAGTATAAACCAATGAAATCGTAGATCTGCCAAAACACCGCTATCTTAGGATCTTAGCAAGAATAAGGAATAACAGATGGAGAGTTTGAGTGTTGCACTTGGAGCTATGAAATATATTAAAAAAAAGCAGATGAAGGCCTATAGCACATTATGTTTCTTTTAAATTAAACTAATTTTTTCAATTAACAAGCATTTATTTTCTCCCCATCTGAATAGCCAAAATTAAATAAATAATAAAACTTGTAATAACTATGCATAGTCAAGCATAGCAAATTCATGCATTCACCATATCCAAAACCACATTTCTCATTTTGCTTCATGAGTCTCTGCCCTCTCTCTCATGAGGTATCATATTTCATCTCCAGTCCCCTGGGTGGGGTGGGTAGTTCATTGTATTTGCAAACCTTTCAGAGTTTTAAAAAAATTTATAATGTAATTGTTTACATTGTTCTTTTGGTTTGGCTCACTTTACTCTATCACAGTTCTTTCCAGTTTTCTCTGAAACTATCCATATCATTATTTTTTATGTCATAATAATATTCCATTACATTCATATGCCATAATTTGTTGAACCATTCTTCAACATATGGGCACTCCCAAACTTTCCAATTCTTTGCTATAACAAAAAGAGCTACTATAAATATTTTTGTACATATGGGTCCATTTCCTCTTTCTTTGATATCTTAAGGTTTAGACTTAGTAGTGTTATCATTGGTATGCACAATGTAGTGACTTTTGGAGCATAGTTTTAACTTGCTTTCCAGAATGGTTGAACCAATTCCCAGCTCCACCAACAGTGTGCTAGTATATCTGTTTCCATAAGCTCCTCCAACAATTGTCATTTCCCTTTTTGTCTTCAGTGTCAATCTGATGAGTGTGAGGTAAAACTTTAGGGTTGCTTTAGTTTGCATTTCTCTATTAATGGAGCATTTTTTTTGAAAAATATATTTGTTGTTTTTTTGTGTTGTTCAATTTAAAAACTATCATGTCATTTAGGGGAATGGCTAGTGTTCTTAAATTTTTTAATCAGTTGTTTACATATATTGTACCACTATAGAAAATTGGCTCAAATATTTTTTCTCAGTTCCTTATTTCTCTTACAATTCTTAACTTGATTTATTTTGTTTATGCAAAACCTTTTAAATATTATTAGAATATGGAATGTTTCACAAAGTTGTATAACATTCTCATATAGGGGTTATACAAACCTTTTCTGTGTGGTTGTAATTTCAATATATGTACTGGTAAAACGAGTACCTAAAACATTGGACGCATTCTCAATGAAGAGGAAAGACAGGGGATTGTCATGGTGAAATTGTGAATGTGTTGTCATTTGTACAAAGAGAAGAAATGTATGTGAAGAATAAGTATGTGAGATTGGATCCCCTGAAGTAGTGAAGTAATGTGTTATTATTTTTTATAAACAAATGCTAACTGTGGTTTAATTGGTTTGGATATTCCTCCAATGATTGTAGTATAGAGAGAGGGGGTCATATAGTTTTTTCAAGCTTTGGCTGAGTTCCAAAAGCTGCTAGGAGTTTGGAATCTTGAGGAAAAGTCAGTTGATTAGGGTCTCCCGTGGAGGGAGGTTGTCTGATCAGCCGAGCTGCCTCCTTACCTAGCTGTAGTATTGAAATTTAGCCTAGCTTTGATATATTTACTTAAGAAATTATTATTTTGGATAAACCCTTTATATCTTCCTTCCCTAATATTATTTCCTACCTTCCCCTTCCTTACCTTATATGTCTGTGGAGTTAATAAGGAGAGTAACTAGAGAAGAGTTCAAAATCTGTGAAGGGTTAATTGTTATTTGACAATATTAGATATAGAGAAACTAGTCAGTCATCATTTATTTTGTAAGTTGAGTTAAAGGCTGGTCCTTACTCAGACTCCATCTTTGCCACCCTTCCCCCACCTGAGGTTCCTGAGTCAACTGTTAGGGCTTTCCTTTGATCCACTTTCCTGACACATCAACCTTTAAAGATAATAAACCCTTTTGTGTTTCAACAGACTTATTAGTATAATTTGTCTGTTAGTTATTAAGAGAGGGAAGAAGAGGGAAAGAACCAACATACTCTGGGCTGAAGGGAAGCCGGGTATCCATCTTGAAGGAAGGTGTAACTTCAAAACAAGTCCCTTCCTGTGAAATTAACTAAACCCTGTTTGTTAATTTCAGTTTAATCTATTTCCCTCAGCCTGTGTTTGAGTCTAAGTCCCAGTCTGGAAAGCCTGCTGTTTGTCTGTTTAGTTTAATTTCTCCTCTCCCTGAAGATCTGTTTCCCTTCTGTGTTATACTCCTGACTTCAACCCTGTTATATCCTGAATCTCCTTAATTCCAGCCTACCTGTAACCTAGATTACCCATTTAGCAAGTCTCTGACAATCTCCTTTCAAATTCCCTTATCCCACACACCTTTCCTCAAATTATCCCCATAACATGATATAGACTGTAACTTATTAGTGCATATCTACCTATTCCATACAATTCCAGTTAATATTCTTCTACATAGATTGTCCAGGGCGCCTACTTAAAGTGTTGAGGGCATTATTTATTTTCTCTTGACATCAAGAGCCCTTGGACTATCCACTTGTAATTTTTCACTTTCACCACATTTCTAGCCCATCTGCATTTCTGTTGACATCTTTCACTAGTTTTTCTTTGACATTTCTCATTGATTATATATTTTGACCTACTCATATCCATCATGAACTCTTCTTTTCCTTCTTTGTGATGCTGATTTTCAATAATATAAAATAATAGTCTACTAAAGGAAAATAGTACTTTGGCATCCATCTGGAGAAGAAATATGACTCAATTTGTCATTTCTTGCATTTGTAAGTTTGTCTAAAATCCCCACTAAAGACAAATATTCAGAAACAAAATCTTCATAAGCAGATACGATAAGAATGCAGATATATAATCATTTACTTCTTCCTTCCTCTAATAGTTTTCATCTATTTGTTGTGAATGATTTTGTTGTAAATTTTTATTGTAAAAATTGGCGCTCTCTCTCTCTCTCTCTCTCTCTCTCTCTCTTTCTCTCTCTCTCTCTCTCAATCAATCAAATTAGCTAACTAGATAGATACCTATTTTTTTACTTTCTTTCTCAAAACTGGATTCCCAGGACAATTTACAATGTCATTTTGTATCTCTGCATTAAGAATTTCTATTTTGTGTTTAATTAGGCTCTTAAAAATTGTTGCTTTTCTACTTTTTAAAGTTGCATATCTAATTCAACATTCTGTACTTTCTTTTATTGATGAAAGAGTTAGAGATATAAACTTCCCTATAAGGATTCTTTGGCTGCATTCCAAAAGCTTTCTGGCATATTGTTTCATAATTGTAATTTTCTTTTATGAAATTTACTATTGTTTCTATGATTTGATCTTTGTTCCGTTAATACTTGCTTCAATTTTCAATATAATTTTATTAAAAACAATTTAGCACAATGTTTGCATAAATAACATGAAATTCATTTTGTAAGAAAGATCAACACAGACACTCTGAATGGCATGATTTCTGGATGTTCCCAATAGTTAATAAGTGAAAGGTAGTATATAAATATTAACTGATATGAGAAAGTTTTGAAATGAGCAACTTTGGCATGATTCCCTAGTCACAGTATTTGGAAAGAGACATAAGCATATTCTATAGGCATTAATCAGAATGAATGTAGCTGAAAGATTTAGCTAGTTTCATTTTGTATAGTTAACCTATGTAGATCCATAAGAAGCAGAAAATATTGCTAGGTATTGCTAGAAGTGGTAATATCTTTTGTTCTTGTGTGTTTGATCTACTATACATATATATATATATACATATATATATACACACACAGAGTCATATTTAACATTTTAAATTTGTATTCTAAAAAGTTACAAATAGCACTGAATAATGATAAAACAATGGCTTTCCATTGGAACAGATCAACAATACCCATTTCATCCTTCTTTGTAAAAGAGGACAAAATCAATTCTGGATATTTTCATTTAAATGACCTTCATGCATTCTGAATAGTAGTTGCACTATATTGCACCAGATTTCCATTGCAATCTAGAAAAACATTCTAGAAATACAAATAGGATGTTCCAAAAGTTTGAATATAGGGTTTAATAAAGTAAAACTGCATCAAGACTCCTGGGGTACTATGAATAACAATTAGTTAAATATATAGTCAAAGCAGTCTATATTTAATCCACCAATTCTTTAGCATTAAATTATTTAGTCTCCACTTAAGTTTGATTAAAATTTTCAAGGTTCTTTATTGATTATATTTTTTATTGTGTTATGGTCAGTAAAATATGTGCTTAATATTTCTACATTTTTCAGTTGCTCATGATATTATGTATCTTAATTTTTGGTTGTTCCTGTTTTTTTGTACAGGTGACATACAACTGAAAATTATTTATATAGTTTTTGATGCTCAGTAGTTATCAGGGATTTATTATATCTTAAATCTTCTAAAATACTATTTAGGTCCTTTCTGTTTTATTTACCTTTTTATTAAATTTGTCTAGGCCTTTAAGTAGGGCACAATGAGGTCCTTAACTATGATAATTTCATTTTCTATTTTTCTCTGTAATGTAATTTTTTTCTCATTGGTACTAAGATGCAGTGTCATTCAGCACATTATGTAACTTTATTAAATATTGGCATTGCTTCATTAACTTTAAACATAATGTAGTTTCTAACATAATGTCTATGTTTTTTCCTGTTGTCATATGTGATATGATGATTACCACTCATGATTTTTTGAATTTTCCTGAGGCATAATATATTATGCTTATTTTAACTATGTGGATCTTAATGTTTCAAGTATGTTTCTTGTAAATGACATACTATTGGAATATTCTTTCTAATCCATCCTCCTATGCTTTTCTGTTTTATGGTTAAATTTAACCCATTCAAATAGATGCTTCTCTCACTATCATATCCTTTTATTCTCTCCTCATTCTTTGTCTCTAATTCTCTTCTTTAAAATGAA
This sequence comes from Gracilinanus agilis, assembly GCF_016433145.1. Classification (NCBI taxonomy): domain Eukaryota; kingdom Metazoa; phylum Chordata; class Mammalia; order Didelphimorphia; family Didelphidae; genus Gracilinanus; species Gracilinanus agilis. Next base: position 3,520 of record NW_025396617.1, on the reverse strand, counting down.
GAAGGTAGTAAAAGAAAAGAAATGTGATCAACACCATTAATTTATAATTAAGACTTTTCGATCCCACTTTTCTACCCCATTTCTGTTTACCTAATCTAGATCCTGATCATTTGTCCTTGTACCATCTTTCTCTCCTTTTAATTGCTGGTTCATGATTGACCTTGAAGGTCAAATTTGTTTTGCATGTAACTCTTCTGAATTCTATTTTCTCTTTTAAATCATCCCATATCCTCTCTTTCTGTCCTCATTTATTTAAAAATTGAATTTAATATATTTCTATATCAACTTGTTTGGGTTTTCAAGTTAAATACTCCATCGTTCAGTTCAGATGAGTGAGGTTCATAAGACACTCTCTCCACAGACTTCCTCTTTTGTGTTTATAAACTATTCCTCCTTTAAATTGAAATTATGAGAAATAGAAAATTCCTCCTCCTTCCACTTCAGTTCATTTCTATTATATTCTTTTCCTTCTCCCCTTTCTTTCCTTTCTTAAAACCAATGCTATGGGACCTAGCCAATGCCAGTCCCTATGTTTGCCTTCCTCTATTTTCTCTGTGATTTCAGAAGCCAATGGTATTCTGAGGGGACATGTGTCTCTTCTACCTCTATTAAAATGTAATTTTTGTATCATCATTTAATCCCTTTCCATCCCTAAAATACATTTTCTTTTCTGTGGTTCTCTTGGGCTTCAAACCAGTTCTGATCTTTTCTCAAAAATGGTTGAAAATACTCTATTCTATTAAAAAGTCATCCTTCCCCTTTATACTATAGTATTATACTTAAATTTACAAGGTGGGCTGTTTTTTTTTTATTTTAACTGTTTATCTTTTGCTTTTTAGAATACTGTTTTAACAATTTTTTTCCCTTTACAATTGTATCTTTTGTGTCCTTTGTGGTCCTGATTATAATTCCTTGGTATTTGAAATGTGTTTTTGCTTTTTGCTTGTACTTTTTTCTTTAACCTAAAAGCTCTGGATTTGGGCTATGACATTCCTGGATATTTATAATTTGTGGTTCATTGCAAGAAGTGATTGATGAATTCTCTTTTTTCCACATTGCTCTTTATTTCTAGTAAATTTAGGTAATTTTTTCTTCTTTTTTAAAGATAGTCTCCAAGGTCTTTGATCTGTTTCAGAGTCCCATGAATTTTAAAGTTTTGAACTTCATGTGTTCTATTTTTTCCTCATTATGACTTTTTCTATTAACCCCTATCTCCTAGATAATAACAATAATCATTGTTAATTGTTAATAATTGACCATTATAAATAATAATAAATAACTATTATTAATAACAAACCATCATGATAAATTAAATATATCATATTATACTAATAAAATTACTATAACATTTTGACATAACATATTATCATTATTAATTATATAATTACCATTTATATAGTACCTGCTCTATGCCAGGCACTATGTTCAGCATTTTACAAATATTGTTTTATTTGATCCTCACAACAACTCAAGAAGGTAGATGAAATTATTATCCTCATTTAATAGTTGAGAAGACAGAAGTTAAGTGCTTTGCCTAGGACCATTGAGTTAGTAAATATTTGGGGTCTCATTTGAAGTTGGGACTTTTGCCACTGGTCTCAGAGTTCTATGACTGTGTCACCTATCTACTTTCTTATGGAACCATTAATTGTTTGCTCCATTTTATTTTTTAGGAAGTCATCGATTTGGGTAAGCTGTTCCTAGACTGGCCCTATCTCCTGTTTTGGCTCTGGCATTGTGTTGTCTTGTTTTTATACTCTTGCTACTGTGAAGACCTTGCTTCCTCCTTTGGCTTTGATGTAGTGAAGTGAGATTTTTGTCTGCCCTCCCTTATCTCCATTCAGAGGATTTGGAAATTTCTGACAGTCTTCTTGTGTAGACATACTGGGTGGAAGAGCAAAAAAACATTTGTCTTTCATTTTCTTTATCCTTTTTTACTTTTGATGCATTTTTTGAACTTTGCTGGAATAGTTGAGAGATCTAGGCTCTTTTACTATCTTAACTAGAAGTCTTCTACATACCAACTAAATCCTATAGGTAAGATTTCTCAAATTGCCTGATGTATCCAGTAATTTTTTTTTTTTTTTTTTTTTTTTTTTTTTTTTTTTGGTGAGGGGAAAGGGTCAAGTGCTCTTTCTTCTCTGGATCAAGTGCAGGAATTACAAAGTATGAACACATGCTCACGCATGTGCATTGTGTTTTGTTGGCAAATTAATTTAGAATTTATTTTATGCTTCATATGCTTAAGATGTTGTCTCAGGGAGAGGTGCTAATACAATAACGTAATATTCCATTCCATGAAGTGCTTCTGAGTCAAGTAGCCAAGGTATCCTACCTAGGTATGACAAAGAAAACTCTATTGTGAAAGAATCAGAAAGTTAAGGAGAGGAAAAAAAAAAGATTTGCTTCATATTATGTGTGTACATAAAAGCATGAAAATGGAAGAGCATCTTTCTGTGTTTTTATAACCAATCTACTTATTTCAATAACGAGGCTTTATTTTAATCCCAGATTTGATGTAGGCCTGTCCCATCAGGTATATCTTCTGGTCATGCTTCCTGATAAGAATAAAAGGGAAGGCTATTTCAAACAATAGCCTGAAGATTTATTAATTCCTAATTTCTAGCCACAGAAAATTTCCTTAAGAAACACACACACACACACACACACACACACACACACACACACACGAATTCCATGTGTCTTGACTACAAAATGAATTCACATAGATGGAGAGTAAAGTAACAGACTTGTTAATCAGAATTTGGGATAGACTTATATTTTCACAGTCCATTTTCTCGCTTTCACTTTCTCGCTCTCTAAAGCCTGCATTCCTGCTTCTATATTTTCACAACACACATCCACACCCACGCACGCCTGTCATACTTTCTCTACCCAGATGGATATAATGGACTGAAGTTGGGAGCACCAATGTGTCTTTTATAATCAGTATTCACTGTCTCAAAGTCAGACAAGTGAGGAGAAAAGGAAAATACGCTTTTGAAAAAGAAGGAAAAAAAAAAACATATTCCTGTTCTCTCCCATTATCACTAGCACCTGGCTAGGTATCAAGTTTGGGTTAGGAAACTAGTATTAACAACTGCTATATGAACATAAGAAAGTTAAACTGAGAGATCATCTCTGGAAAAACATGTCAAGATGGTTCCTTTCCTCTATGAAGATTTTAAGAGGGTCCAGGTGATAACAGTTTAACTTGTTTTCCCTTTCTTTTTCCAGAGTAAACTTGGCTTTCATAACAGATGTGAGAAAATACATAGTTGGTTTCAAAATCCACCCAGCTTTGGAGTCTATGAAGCTTCAAAGTAAAGAACGTTATTTTTTTATTTAGGAAAGGAGTAACATTTACATGTGGGCAAAACAAAGGATAGGGGTCTCTTCTCTGGCTAGCTGCTTCAGCGCTCCTCTGTCCGACTGTTCTCGAGGATCCTGGGCTGGGCTCGTCGTCGAGGCTCGGTCGCCACCTGCGGGGTGATTGCCTCCTCCTGGGGGGAAAGGCGGG
>NW_025396616.1:0-1188 GCF_016433145.1 Gracilinanus agilis | reverse complement strand
CAGGAATATAATAGCCAAATTCAAGAACTTCCAAGTAAAAGAAAAAATTTACAAGAAGCCAGAAAGAGACAATTCAGATATCAAGAAGTACCAATCAGGATCACACAGGATCTGGCAGCCTCCACACTAAAAGACCACAAGGCTTGGAATATGATATTCAGAAAGGCAAGAGAACTGGGTCTACAACCAAGGATCACCTACCCATCAAAACTGACTATATACTTCCAGGGGAAAGTATGGGCATTCAACAAGATAGAAGATTTCCAAGTATTTGCACAGAAAAGACCAGGACTAAATGGAAAGTTCGGTATCCAAGCACAAAAACCAGGAAAAACATGAAAAGGTAAATAAGAAACAGAGGGGAAAGAAAGAAACTCTTATTTTTAAAAATTTGCCTCTTTGAGGGCTTCAATAACATCTAATTATTTGTATTCCTTTATGGAGATATGTTATGTGTAATTCTCTGTAGTGAACTCTATTCACTATTATAGTATTCACTATTACAGTAATTAGAAGAATTATTCACAGGGAGGGGTTGGAGTACTAAATGGTCTAAGGTCTAAGGTGGGAAAGAGGGGGGTGAATAGTAGAGGACACCAAGAGAAACTTGAATGAAAAGAAAAATAGGATATTCTCTTACACACAAAGAGGGCATGGGGAGGGGAGGGGATGAATACTATTTTAAGAAGAAGAGTAAGAGAACATTAAGAGGTAATATTTAAACCTTACTCTCAGTGGAATTAACCCTGAGAGGGAAGAATAGTAGCTTTATCCATTAAGATATAGAACTCTATCTAACCCTACTGAGAAAGTCAGAAGGGATAAACCAAGGGGAGCAGAGGAGTGGAGAGGTAAAAAAAGAGAGGGGAGGAGAAGGGAGAAGGAATTCATTAGGCCTTAAAAACAACAAGAGGGGAATAACAAGGGAGGGGGTAGAAAGGGTAGTAAATCAAGGGAGGGGACAAGAGTTATTGGTTTAAAACAAATCACTGGTTTAAAAGAAAATAGGCTAAGAAGAAGGGGTAGAACTAAGAGAGGATACCAAAATGTTGGGGAATACACAACTGATAATTATAACTCTGAATGTGAATGGGATGATTGATTATACTAAATTAAAAAGCTTTTGTACAAACAAAACAATGCAACCAAAATCAGAAGGGAAACAACAAATTGGTAAAAAATCTTTAT
>NW_025396615.1:0-2803 GCF_016433145.1 Gracilinanus agilis | reverse complement strand
CTTCCCTTCCCTTCCCTTCCCTTCCCTTCTTCTTAGAATGAATAATGTGCATTGATTAGCAGTAAGGGTTAGACATTGGGGGTTCGGTGACTTGCCCAGGGTCCCACAGCTAGGAAGTGTCTGAGGCCAGATTTGACCCCAAGCCCTCCTATCTCTGGGCCTGGCTCTATCCAATGAGCAACCTAGCTCCCCCAGCAGGTTTTCTTTAGAAAGCATGATGGACCTATATTTCCAAAAGTTTTTGATTTCAGCCACCCATCCCCAAATTCTGTTTCATGCTAGTTCAGCTGGGGAACTTGCATAACCCAAGTCCTCCAAGTGAACAGGGAGCATTTTCTCTGTTATAACACAGCTTCTTATCTCAGAGGGTTATAGAATCATAGATGCCAGAGCTAGAAGGGACCTCAGAGGTCATTTAATTTAACTGTCTTACTTTGTAGAAAAAGAAACTGGGGTTGAGGGAGGCTTAGTGCAAGGTCATATAGCTAATAAGTGGCAGCACTCAGATATGTCTTTGAATTTAAAATAGAGGCAGCTAAGTAGGCTAGTGGATAGAACAATGGACCTGGAACCGGGAAAACCTGAGTTCAAATACAGCCTTAGACTCTTATTGGCGGTGTGATCCTGAGCCAGTGATTCTGTTCTTCAGTTCCCTCATCTATGTAACATCGTACAATAACTGCATTTACCTCCCAGGGTTGTTTTGAAAGCAAAATGAGATAATGTTTACCATTATAGCTTTTTATTATTGTCAATAATAATAAATATCTGAAGGCCTATCATTCAAAGAGAAATTAAATATGCCCTGCTTGGCCCCAAGGAAACTAGGAACAAGTGATGAGAGCTATAGATAAGCAGACTTGGGCTTACAGTAAAGAAAAACTTTTTTTTTTCATTTAAATTTTATTTTTTATTACATTTTTCCAATTACACGTAGAAACCATTTTTGACAATTGTTTTCTGACATTTTGTGCTTTGGTTTCTTTTCCTCCCTTCCTCTCCCTCTCTGAAGTAGTAAATAATCTGATCTAGGTTATGCCAGTGCTTTCATGCAATACACAGCTCCATATTCTCCATGTCATGACTGAAGACACAAACCACATATACAATAAAAAATCCAAGAAGGAAATAAAGTGCAGCATGGCATGCTCCAATCTGCAATCAGACTCCAACACAGTTCTTTCTTCTTTGGCTGTGGATTATTATTATTATTTTTTATCATGAGTCCCTTGGAGTTATCTCGGGACCTTGGTTTGCTGATAATAGTTTAGTTCTTCATGGTTGATCATGGAATAGTATCTCTGTTACTGTATACACTGTTTTCTTGGTTCTGCTCACTTTACTTTGCATCAGTTTATATAAGTGAAGGAAAGACTTCTTAATAATTCCCAAAGAGGAAAGGAAAGACTTGAAAAGTAGTAGATTTCCCTTCTTGGGAGAATTTCAAGCTAAAGCTGACAACTTAGCTCTGTTCCAGAGGGAAATCTTGCTCAGGAACGGGCTGGACTACATGACCTCTGAGCTTTGTTCCAGCTTGGAGATTCTCTGGAATCTCCTCATGGAGGAAATCTACCTCATGAAGAAGCATCAGGGAAAGACTTTAATGGGTAAATAGATGGGGACTTTTAAGGAGAAAGAAGATAAATGAACTTGGCAACAAGATGAGGGCAACAGGACTAGAGTCTACTTGTCCCTTCTAATGATCATCCCTTTACTTCTCCCCTCTATCTCCAACAAATGTTCCAATCTCTCCCAGTAAGGGCACTACATCAAATTCCTGACACCTTAGAATGAGTTAGTCAATAACTTTCCTCTAGGACAGGATAGCTAATATATCACATTCCTATAAGACTTGACAGTAAAATGAAATCATATACAACTTTCACATGAAATTAGAGTTAGAAGTAGAGGCGGGTAGCTAGATGATGTAGTGGATAGAGCAACAGTCCAAGAGTCAGGAGGACGTGAGTTCAAACCTCAAACACTTTGGGTTTGAGTCCAGTCTCAAACACTTACTAGCTGTGTAATTCTGGGCAAGTCATTTAATCCTGTGTGTCTCAGTTTCCTCATTTGGAAAATGGGCTGGAGAATGAATGAATGAAATGGCAGAGAATGAAATGGCAAACTGCTCCAGTATCTCTGCCAAGAAAATTCCAAATGGGGTTAGGAAGAGTCACACATAACTGATCAACAAGAGCAAAGTTTAGGGGATGATTATAATTATACTCAATTGTCTAGAGTTCCTAACCAGTTCTCCAAGAATTTCTAAATGTCATATCAATTCAGCTTGTACCTATTAATTGATGTAGAGGGAATCACAAATGGAAAAAGGGGAAAATATTAAATCAGGGCACAATTGTAGAACAAAGCAATTGGGAAACCCATCTTAACACCCATTCGTGAATGTATATATCCTCAACCCTAATATCCACTAGAGTATTCCGGGGAAACAATTCTTCTGGGAAACATGTTCTTTTTTTTTAATTTTTTTTATTTTTTAGAAAAATTTTACATGGTTACATGATTCATGTTCTTACTTTCCCCTTCACCCCCCCCCCCATAGCCAATGCACATTTCCACTGGTTTTAACATGTGTCATCTATCAAGACCTATTTCCATATTATTGGTGTGGTCTGGGAAACATGTTCTTAAAGCAGGAAAAGGTCTCTGTTTTCAATCCAAGCTGCTGCTGCTGCTGCTCCTCCTCCTCCTCCTCCTCCTCCTTTCTTCTCCCTTCTTCTCCTTCTTCCTCTTCCTCTCCTTCTCCTTCTCCTTCTCCTTCTCCTTCTCCTTCTCCTTCTCC
>NW_025396614.1:0-1430 GCF_016433145.1 Gracilinanus agilis | reverse complement strand
TTCTCTTAAACATCTTTCTCAAACCCTTTTCAGAGGGCTCAGAAATTAAAAAAAAATAAGTTAATTCATTAAATTATTCTTTAGAAAAAGACAAGACACAGTCCCTGCCTTTGTTCCTATTTCAATAATCTTGTGACTTGTAGTTCCTTCATCCATAATCTGTAAATGATCTAAATGACCCTACCTGCTTCACAGGGTTTGTAGATTATAGATGGTCTGAATGGCCATGAGGACTTCCCAGCTTCAAATGCAGTCTATAATGACATTAAAATGGGTGACCTTAGCTAATTCATAACTCTTCCTAGACCTCAATTTCTTCACATACATTTCTTCATATATAAAATGAGGTCTTTGGATGAGGTGACTCAGGATTCAACTTCATGGAACTCTGTTATATTTTCTGGAGTTAAGAAAGATCTCAGAAGTCATTTGATTTTATCTATTCATTTTACAGATAAAAAAATGGAAACTCAGAATGCCTAAGATACTCGCCCAAATGGATATCATTACGTGGCACAATCATGCTTACTCAAAGATTCTGTGATCAGAAGTTTTTATCATCTTCAGCTTCATCATCCTCATCCTCATCGTTACATCAATGAAATATCCATCAGAGAAAACTAGTCCTATTCCCTGAACATTTCCTTTTAAAAGTGGATGACACGTTGCCTTCTTACTTAAACAAAATAAAGAGCATGGGATGTAGAGGCAGCCGAAAGCCCACTTAAGCTCCGCTTCACTGACATTCACTGACACTGAATATGCACCATCTATGAGGCAAAGGTAGCACGTCCTTTAGAAAGGAGGTTCCTGGCCTACGTCCATCCCATCACAATTACCTGGATGGATATTAGGAGTCACTTTCACCCTTCAGAATCCGTGACAACCCTAAAGATTATTCATTACAGGCAATAGGAGATAATAACACGAAGGTGCTTTAGAGTGTGTGAAATACTGATTTTTATTTTTATTTTGAATATTTTCCCCTAGTTACATGTTTCATTGTCTTTCCCTCCCCCAAGCCCTTCCCCCACCCCATAGCAGACACACAATTCTGCTGGGTTTTACATGTGTCATTGATCAAGACCTAATTCCATATTATTGATAGTTGGACTAGAGTGATCGTTTGGTGTCTCCATCCCCAATAATATCCCCATCAGCCCATTGTTCAAGCAGTTGTTTTTCTTCTGTGTTTCTCCTCCCACAGTTCTTCCTCTGAATGTGGCTAGTTTTCTTTCTCAGAAGTCCCTCAGCCTTGCTCTGGATCCTTACGTTGCTGCTAGTAGAGAAGTCAGTTACATCGATTATGCTACAATGTATCTCTCTCTGTGTACAATGTTCTCCTGGTTCTGCATCACTTCCTGGAGGTCTTTCCAGTTCACATGGAATTCCTCCAGTTCATTATTCCTTTGAGCACAATAGTATTCCAT
>NW_025396613.1:0-7654 GCF_016433145.1 Gracilinanus agilis | reverse complement strand
TGATGATCACTGCTTCATAGCACAGTTTAAGATCTGATACTGCTAGGTCACCATCCTTCACATTTTTTTTAAAATTAATTCCCCTGATATTTTTGATCTTTTGTTCTTCCAGATGAACTTTGTTATAATTTTTCCCAATTCTATAAAAATTTTGTTGGTAGTTTGATGGGTGTGGCACTTACTAAGTAAATTAATTTAGGTAGAATTGACATTTTTATTATATTACCTTGTCCTACCCATGAGGAATTAATATTTTTCCAATTGTTTAGATCTAATTTTCATTGTGTGAAAAGGATTTTGTAGTTGTATTCATATAATTCCTGTGTTTGTCTTGGCAAATATGTTCCCAAATATTTCATACTTTCTAGAGTGATTTTAAGTGGAGTTTCTCTTTCTCCCTCTTGCTGCCGAGTTGTGTTTGAAACATAGAAATGCTGATGATTCATGTGGCTTTATTTTGTACTGTGCAACTCTGCTAAAGTTGTTAATATTTCCACTAACTTTTTAGCTGATTTTATAGGATTCTTTAAATAGACCATCATATCATCTGCAAAGAGTGATAGTTTAGTTTCCTCATTGCCTACCTTAATTCCTTTTTCTTCTTTAATTGCTTCACTTATTCATCTTATTGGGAAGGCTTCTAACTTGTCTCCTTTGCAGATGATACTTGCTGATGGTTTTAAATATATATTTTTTGTGCAACTATCAATAATATGGAATTAGGTCTTGATCAATGACACATGTTAAAACCAGTGGAAATGTGCGTCAGCTATAGGGGCAGTGTGGGGGGTTTGGGGAAGAGAAGGGGAAAGTAAGAACATGAATCATGTAACCATGGAAATTTTTTCTAAAAAATAAAAATATTTTTAAAAATAATAATTAATATATATTATTTGTTATTTTAAGGAAGGTCCCTACTGTTCCTATACTTTCTAGTGTTTTCAGTAGGAATGAATGATGTGTTTTCTCCAAGACTTCTTTTGCATCTGTTGAGATAATCATGTGATATTTGATTTTTTGGTCATTGAGATGTTCAGTTATGTGGATGGTTTTCCTAATATTAAACCATCCTTGCATTCCTGTTTTGAATACCACCTGGTCATAGTGAATAATCCTCATGATGACTTACTTTAGTCTCTTTGCTAGTATTTTATTTAAGGATTTAGCATCTATGTTCATTAAGGAGATTGGTCTGTAGGATTCTTTCTCTGATTTTGGTCTGCCTGGCTTTGGAATCAGTACCATATTTGTATCATAAAAACAATTTGAAGAGACTCCCTCTTTGCTTATATTGTCAAATAGTTTGTAGAGCATTGTGATTAGTTTGTTAAATGTTTAAAAGATGAGCACTCCCTGCTTTCCTCATCACACTTACTCATCTGTATCTAAATATAAAATGACTAAATATTTTCTAGTAAAAAATGACAGTCATCATAATGCAAAGACAGGATGTTTTGGCGCATCATACCCAGTGTTTTGCCAGACTCAATATAATAACAAAAGATTTCTCTTCTTCACTCAGCTAGAGGCGGAGTCTGTTCCCATATAACTCTGGAATCCTCTTAATGCTTTCACCTAGATCAGAAAGAGTCTTTCAGCCTTTTAGAAAATTAAATAGAGAATTCCGTTTTTCTTTGTTTTCTCCTTATTAATCATTGGTAATATTTTTCCCCAGAATACTCAGTAACTGCTACCTTCTCACAAATTTCAAAAAAATGTTCTCATTAGATGAATTCTGAAACGTGATGAGAAGGCTCAGCTCTAAATCCTGTGACTTTTGCTGGTTTAGGGGTTAATAACGTTCAAGGATGTGGCTGTGGACTTCACCCAGGAGGAGTGGCGCCTGTTGCATCCTTCTCAGAAAGAGCTGTATAGGGAGGTCATGCTGGAGAATGTGCAGAATCTACTCTTCGTGGGTAAGCATCATTTCCTCCATTAACTCTGAATCTGCCATTATGGGAATGTCTTCATTCCCTGCCAAAGGAGCAGGATTTTAAGCCTTTGTCAGTGATTAAAAAATCAAAAGTGCTGATCTCTGCACAGGGTTCTCCTCTTGCCTAGTTTTAATTTTTAAAAAGTTTGAATTCTGTAATTGGAAGGTGGGACTTTCCTTTCTTGCTCCTGAAATTCTCTTGTATTTCAGAGAGCTTCAGGTGAAAACTTAAAATAGGGTTACAGATTCATATTCCAGAAGCTAATCACAAAAGTCATCTGGTCAACCTTCTAATTAGATCTGAATTTTGTGTGCACCACTGTGTCCTCCGTTAATAGCCAGGCAGATTTTCCTTGCATTTGGCCATTGAAGGGGACACTCTACCTGCCAAAGCAGTCCCTTCCCATTTGAGATGAGTCTGGTCTTTAGAAAGGATTTTTGGTTAAGAAGTATTCATGGGGGAGGTGGTGCCAAGAATGTAGCATAGCAGAAGCAAAAGCTGGAACCCTCCTGAGAATCTCAAATGAACCTTAAAAAAGTGTTTCTAGAATTCTAGAATCCCAGAATGAACAAGGTTCAGAGTAAGGTGGGGCTCCTGAGGAAAACTATTTGAAAGGTAGGAAGAAAGGGTCTATTTCTCAGGGCAAAGAAGAATTGGAAGTGAAGCTGGGCAAAGGGGAGTGCAGAAAATCCACCCCTACATACTTCTCCACATCCCGTACCTGGGCAGAGGGCAACTTCAAGACTCCAGATCTTTCTTAAGCTTTCATTAGGGCATCCCATGATCACCCCTTTAAGGTAGGGATATAGAGAGTAAAGGGAAGGGGAGGGAAGAGTAACTTTTGAACTTCAAAGCAAAATAAGAAAAGAAGGAGTAGCAGTTACCATCTCAGACAAAGCTAGAGCAAAAATGGATCTGATTAAAAGAGATAAGGTTGATAATTACATCTTAATAAAAAAGGTAGTATAGGCAGTGAGGCTAAATTTGTTCTTAACATATGAACCAACTGGTATAGCCTCCAGATTTTTTAAAGTAGAAACTAAAGGAGAATGAGGAGGAAATTGCTTAAAAAACTATAGTGACGGGGGATCTCAACCTTCCTTTATCAGAACTCTCCAAAAAATAAACAAGAAAGGAACAAAGGAAGTGTATGAAATTTTAGATTAGTTGAATTTAATAGATATCTGGAGTAAATTGAATGAAATGGAAAAGGAATATATCTTTTCAGGTACACAAAATGATTCATTTTACATCTTTTAATGTTCTCTGTCTCTTGCTTGGTCTTTAAAGGTATACTATTTCCATTCACCTAATTTATTTATTATCATATCACTCTTTATGTTAAAGTCATATATACCCATTGTGAACTTATCTTGCTATAGGGAAACTGTTCTAAACCTAATTTTTGCCATACTGCTTTCTAATTTTCCCAGCATTTTTTTTTTCCAGTATTGAGTTCTTATCCCAAAAGCTGTGATCTTTGGGTTTATGAGACACTAGATTACTGAAGTCAATTACCCCAAGGCTATCCATTAATCGATCCTTCTATCTCTTAGCTAATTCCTTATTTTTTAATGTTAATTTTCTTTTTTTTAATTTAATTAATTTAAGATATTTTTCCATGTTTACATGATTCCATGTTCTTTTCCCCCTCTTCTCCCTCCCTGCTCCTGTAGCCAAGGAGCAGTTCCACTGAGTTTTACATGTATCATTGATCAAGACCCATTTCCATATTATTAATATTTGCAATAGAGTGATCATTTAGAGTCTAAATCCCCAGTTATATCCCCACAGAACCATGTGACCAAAGAAATGTTTTTCTTCTGTGTTTCTACTTCCACAGTTTTTTCTCTGGATGTGGAGAGTATGTTCTTCCTTATAAGTCGTTCAGAATTGTCCTGGGTCATTGTATTGCTGCTAGTAGAGAAGTCCCTTACATTTGTTTGTACCATAGTGTATCAGTCTCTGTATACAACATTCTCCTGGTTCTGTTCCTTTCACTCTGCATCAGTTCCTGGAGCTCATTCCAGTTGACATGGAATTCCTCCAGTTCATTATTCCTTAGAGCACAATAGTATTCTATCACCAACAGATACCACAATTTGTTTAGCCATTCCCATATTGGAGGGCATCCCCTTTTTTTCCAATTTTCTGCCACCACAAACAGTCTGGTTCTGAATATTTTTGTACAAGTATTTTCCCATATTATCTCTTTGGTGTACAAACCCAGAAGTGGTATGGCTGGATCAAAGGGCAGATAGTATTTAAAGCCTTTGGGCACAGTTCCAAATTGTCTTCCAGAATGGATGGATCATTTCACAACTCCCCCAGCAATGCATTAGTGTCCCAATTTTGCCACATTCCCTTCAACATTTATGACTTTCCTTTGCTGTCATATTGGCCAGTCTGCTAGATGTAAGGTGGTACTTCAGAGTTCTTTTGTTTTGCATTTCTCTAATTGTGCTTTTTTCATGTGCTTATTAATAGTTTTGATTTCTTTATTTGAAAACTGCCAATTCATGTCCCTCTTAAAAAATGTCTTAAAATAATACCAAGGTTAATATATACCTGGATTGCTACACCTAAAAATAATAAATAGTATATATCTAAAACTGTCAACAAGCAAAATCTGCAATGGGGATCAATTAGCCTTCCCAATAAGATCAGGAGTGAAACAAGGATGCCCATTATTACCACTATTATTTAACATTTTACTAGAAACACTAGCAAGAGCAATTAGAGAAGAAAAAAAAATTTGAAGGCATTAAAATAGGCAATGTGGAGACCAAGCTATTACTCTTTGCAGATGATATGATGGTCTATTTAAAAAATCCTAGAGAATCAAGTATAAAAAAATCCAGTGGAAATAATCAACAGCTTTAGCAAAGTTGCATGATAAAATAAACCCACATAAATCATCAGCATTTCTATATATTTTCAACACATCTCAGCAGCAAAAGTTAGAAGGAGAAATTCCATTTAAAATCACCTTGAACAATATAAAATACTTGGGACCGGCTGCCAAGACAAACAGAGGAATTATACAAACACAACTATGAAACACTTTTCACACAATTAAAACTAGATCTAAACAGTTGGAAAAACATTAACTGCTCATGGGATAGGACTAGCTGAGATGACCAAAATGACCATCCTACCCAAATTACTTTATTTATTATTGTCATACCTATAAAACTACCAAGAAACTTTTTTACTGAATTAGAAAAAAACTATAACAAAGTTCATTTGGAAGAAAAAAATATCAAGAATATCAAGGGAAATAATGAAAAAAAAAAGGTAAAGGATGGTGGCTCAGCAGTACCAGATCTTAAACTATACTATAAAGCAAGTAGTCATTAAGACAGTATGATACTGGCAAAGAGACAGAAGAGAGGATTAGTGGAATAGACTTAGGGTAAGCGACCTCAGCAAGACAGTCTAAGATAAAACCAAAGAACCCAATTTTGGGGACAAAAATCCACTATTTGACAGAAACTGCTGGGAATGTTGGAAAACAGTATTGGAGAGATTGGGTCTCAGTCAACATCTCATACCTTACACCAAGATAAATTCAGAATGGGTGAATAACTTGAATATAAAGAAGGAAACTATAAGAAAATTGGGTGAGCACAGAATAGTTTACCTCTCAGATCTTTGGGAAGGGAAAGATTTTGAAACCAAGCGAGAGTTAGAAAAAATTTCAAAATATACATAATTTTGATTACATTAAATTAAAATTTTTTTTGTACAAACAAAACAAATTAACCAAAATTAGAAGAGAAGCAACAAATTGGTAAAAAATCTTTATAACAAAAAATTCTGACAAAGGTCTCATTAATCAAATATATAAGGAGCTAAATCAATTGTACAAAAATATGAAGCCATTCCTCAATTGATAAATGAGCAAGGGACCTGAATAGGCAATTTTCAGATAAAGAAATCAAAACTATCAACAAACACATGAAAAAGTGTTCTAAATCTCTTATAATTAAAGAAATGCAAAATCAAAACAACTCTGAGGTACCACCTCACACCTAGCAGATTAGCTAACATGACACCAAAGGAAAGTAATGAATATTGGAGGGGATATGGCAAAATTGAGACATTAATGCCTTACTGGTGAAGTTGTGAATTGATCCAACCATTCTGGATGGCAATTTGGAACTATGCTCAAAGGGTGCTAAAAGACTGCCTCTTCTTTGCTCCAGCCATACCACTGCTGGGTTTATACCCCAAAGAGATAATAAGGAAAAACCTTTTACAAAAATCTTTGTAACTGCTCTCTTTGTGGTGGCAAAGAATTGGAAAATGAGGGGATGCCCTTCAATATGGGAATGGCTGAACAAATTTTGGTATCTGTTGGTGATGGAATACTATTGTGCTCAAAGGAATAATTAAGTGGGGAATTCCATGTAAACTGGAATGAGCTCCAAGAACTGATGCAGAGTGAAAGGAGCAGAACCAGGAGAACATTGTACACAGAGACTGATATACTGTGTTACAATCAAATGTAATGGACTTTTTTACCAGCAGCAATGAAGTGATCCAGAACATTTCTGAGGGACTTATGAGAAAGAATGCTATGCACATTCAGAGGAAGAACTATCAGGGTAGAAACACTGAAGAAAAACAACTGGGGGCAACTGAGTAGCTGAGTAGATTGAGAGCCAGACCTTGAGACGTGAGGTCCTGGGTTCAAATCTGGCCTCAAACACTTCCCAGCTATGAGATCCTGGGCAAGTCACTTGACCCCCATTGCATGGCCTTTACCATTCTTCTGCCTTTGAGCCAATCTACAGTATTGACTCCTAGAAGGAAGGTAAGGGTTATTTAAAAAAAAACAAAAAAACTGCCCAATCAAATGACCGATGGGAATATAATTGGGAATGTTGACTCTAAATGATCCACCTAGAACAAATATCAGTAATATGGAAATAGATCTTGTTCAGTGATACATGTAAAACCCAGTGGAACTGAGCGTTGGCTTTGGGTCAGGGTTGCATCCGGAAGGGAAAGAACATGAATTTTGTAATCATGGGAAAATATTCTAAATTAATTAAATGAAGTTTTCCAGATTCAAAAAAAAGAAATCATAAGACTAAAAATAAAGTAATTAACCCTTAAGTCATGAGGATGATAGTAGTTTTTTACAATTTAATTTTAATATTTAAGAAAGAAAGAAGGAAGGAAATAAAAAAATATTTCCTAGCCTGCCACCTTAGTCTTATCAGCCCACCTGAGTGTCTTCCACCCAAGCCACCAAGGCCAGATTGCAGATGAGCTCCAGCCAAAAATCTCCAGTGAAAAAGCCCAGTCTACCCTACAGTCTCATTTTTATAGGCTTCCTTCTCCACATCACATCCTTTTCCTGTGCATTGTCTAGCAAATCTCAGGATCGAATCCAAGTCTCTCTGTTTAAAGCATTCGAGCCAAGCAAATGGGCTGATGCAGGTGAGCAAAAAGTTCACAATCCTAAGAGGAAGGAGTTCCCTTCACACAACATTCAAAGTTATGATTACCACCTGTGTTTCCCATCATTTTGATTTCCTCTTTTAGTCCTGCCCTTTCTTCTTTCACTATTTCCTTCTACACCCATGTTTTGCTTTTAATCAGTCCACCTATTCCCCATACTTAATTTACTTTCCTTCCCAGCCCCTCTCTTCTTATTCCCCTCTTATTTTTCTTTAAGGTCAATTTGGTGCTCCATCACTACTTTTCCC
>NW_025396612.1:0-11937 GCF_016433145.1 Gracilinanus agilis | reverse complement strand
TGATGATCACTGCTTCATAGCACAGTTTAAGATCTGATACTGCTAGGCCACCATCCTTCACATTTTTTTTAAATTAGTGCCCTTGATATTTTTGATCTTTTGTTCTTCCAGATGAACTTTGTTATAATTTTTCCTAATTCTATAAAAATTTTGTTGGTAGTTTGATAGGTGTGGCACTTACTAAGTAAATTAATTTAGGTAGAATTGTCATTTTTATTATATTACCTTGTCCTACCCATGAGCAATTAATATTTTTCCAATTGTTTAGATCTAATTTTCATTGTGTGAAAAGGATTTTGTAGTTGTATTCATATAATTCCTGTGTTTGTTTTGGCAAATATGTTCCCAAATATTTCATACTTTCTAGAGTGATTTTAAATGGAGTTTCTCTTTCTCCCTCTTGCTGCTGAGTTGTATTGGAACATATAAAAATGGTGAAAATTTATGTGGGTTTATTTTGTACCCAGCAACTTTGCTAAAGTTCTTAATATTTCCACTAACTTTTTAGCTGATTTTATAGGATTCTTTAAGTAGACCATCATATGATCTGCAAAAGAGTAATAGTTTAGTTTCCTCATTGCCTACCTTAATTCCTTTTTCTTCTTTAATTGCTTCACTCCTGATCTTATTGGGAAGGCTTCTAACTTGTCTCCATTGCATATGATACTTGCTGATGGTTTTAAATATATATTGTTTGTGCAACTATCAATAATATGGAATTAGGTATTGATCAATGACACGTGTTAAATAAAACCAGTGGAAATGCGTGTCGGCTATAGGGGTGGGGTGGGAGGGTTGGGGAAAGTGAAAGGGAAAGTAAGAACATGAATCATGTAACCATGGAAATTTTTTCTAAAAAATAAAAATATTTTTAAAAATAATAATTAATATATATTGTTTGTTATTTTAAGGAAGGTCCCTAGTATTCCTATACTTTCTAGTGTTTTCAGTAGGAATGAGTGTTGTGTTTTGTCAAAGACTTCTTTTGCATCTATTGAGATAATCATGTGATGTTTGATTTTTTGGTCATTGAGATGTTCAATTATGTGGATGGTTTTCCTAATATTAAACCATCCTCTTATTCCTGTTATGAATACCACTTGGTCATAGTGAATAATCTTCATGATGACTTACTTTAGTCTGTTTGGTAGTATTTTATTTAAGGTTTTCGCATCTATGTTCATTAAGGAGATTGATCTGTAGGATTCTTTCTCTGTTTTTTGTCTGCCTGGCTTTGGAATCAGTACCATATTTATGTCATAAAAGGAATTTGGTATGACTCCTTTGCTTATTTTGTCAAATAGTTTGTAGAGTATTGGGATTAGTTCTTTAAATGTTTAAAGATGTTAAATGTTAAAAGATGTGCACTCTCTGCTTTCCTCATCACACTCATCTGCAACTAAAAATAAAATAACTGAATATTTTCTAGTAAGAAATGACATTCATCATAAACTAAGACAGGATGTTTTGGCACATCATACCCAGTGTATCCCAAACTCTCAATATAAGAACAAAAGACTGCTCTTCTTCACTTAGCTAGAATCAGAGTCTGATCCCATATAACGTTGGAGTCTTCCTTATGCCTTCAGCCTTTTAGAACACTAAGTAGAGACTTAGTTTTTCTTTGTTTCCTTCTTAATACTCATTGGTAATATTTTTCCCCCAGAATACTCAATAATTGCTACCTTCTCACAAACTTCAAAAAAATGTTTTCATTAGATGAATTCTGAAACGTTATGAGAAGGCTCAGCTCTAAATCCTGTGACTTTTGCTGGTTTAGGGGTTAATAACGTTCAAGGATGTGGCTGTGGACTTCACCCAAGAGGAGTGGTGCCTGTTGCATCCTTCTCAGAAAGAGCTGTACAGGGAAGTCATGCTGGAGAATGTTCAGAATCTACTCTTCGTGGGTAAGCATCATTTCCTATGTTAACTCTGAATCTGCCATTATGGGAATATCTTTATTCCATAACAAAGGAACAGGATTTTAAGCCTTTGTCAGTGAAAGAAAAATCAAAAGTGCTGATCTCTGCACAGAGTTCTCTTCCTGCCTGCTTTTAATTTTTTAAAAGTCTTTGAATTCTGTAATTGGAAGGTGGGACTTTCCTTTCTTGCTCCTGAAATTCTCTCTTGTGTTTCAGAGAGCTTCAAGTGAAAACTTAAAACAGGGTTACAGATTCATATCCCAGAAGCTAATCATGAAAGTCATCTGGTCAACCTTCTAATTAGACCTGAATTTTGTGTGCACCACTGTGTCCTCCGCTAATAGCCAGGCAGATTTTCCTTGCATTTGGCCATTGAAGGGGACACTCTACCTGCCAAAGCAGTCCCTTCCCATTTGGGATGAGTCTGGTCTTTAGAAAGGATTTTTGGTTTTAAGAAGTATTCATGGGGGAGGTGGTGCCAAGAAAGTAGCATAGCAGAAGCAAAAGCTGCAACCCCTCTGAGAATCTCAAATGAACCTTAAAAAAGTGTTTCTAGAATTCTAGAATCCCAGAATGAACAAGGTTCAGAGTAAGGTGGGGCTCCTGAGGAAAACTATTTGAAAGGTAGGAAGAAAGGGTCTATTTCTCAGGGCAAAGAAGAATTGGAAGTGAAGCTGGGCAAAGGGGAGTGCAGAAAATCCACCCCTACATACTTCTCCACATCCCGTACCTGGGCAGAGGGCAACTTCAAGACTCCAGATCTTTCTTAAGCTTAAATTCTTTCCCTTCACATAGATCTGACAGGAACACTATTCTGTGTTCACCTAATTTACTTATAATTTCCTTTTTTATATTTAAGTCATTTACCCATTCTGAATTTTTCTTGGTATAGGGTGTGAGATGTTGATATAAACCTGATCTCTCCCATACTGTTTTCCAATTATCCCAGCAGTTTTTGTCAAACAGTGGGTTCTTGTGCCAAAAGCTGGGATCTTTGGGTTTATCATACCTAGATTATGGAGGACTTTTACCCCAAGTCTATTCCATTGAACCTCCCTTCTGTCTCTTAACCAGTACCATATTGTTTTGACGACCACTGCTTTAGAGTACAGTTTAAGATCTGGTACTTCTTGGTGTAAGGGTATAAAATGGGTTCGACTAATATAAGAATTTTTAAAAATTAAATTGTTGTAGCCTTTTATAAAATTAACTCTTAAGTCATGAGGATGTTAATAGCTTTAGAAAATTTATTACATCAGGGTAGAGATAGTAAAAAGAGAAATGTAGGAAGGTGGTAAAAAATACTGCTGAACTAAATTAACTAAGTCCGGATCTGAGTGCCTCACCAAAGAGAGTGTCTTTCCAAAGACAGGAAAAGAGTCGAAAGTCCAGAGTATCTAAGTAGGGTCTCTCTCCTCAACCCAAGTCAGTCACTGAACTCCTGACTCCTTTTTCTCAATTATTTATTTTTATTATTATTATTATTCCTGTTGACTCCCTAGGAGCATAGGGCTGCAACCATCTCACACCAGCGGACTCTGTTCTGGGCAACTTCCCCCAGCTGGGCCCATGTCATTCCGACTGTTTTTGTTTCATTTTTGGCAGATCTTCGCCAGGTCTGTTTTGGCCTTCCGACTTTCCTCCTCCCTGGAGGGTTCCAGCTCAATGCTTGTCTGGCTACATTGTCTTCCGGTTTTCGTAGCGTATGTCCTATCCATCTCCACTTACTTTTCTTTATGTCCTGACTAATGGGATACTGGATTGTTCTTTCCCAGAGACTAGCATTGGAGATCTTTTCAGGCCATCTGATGTTCAAGATGTGGCGTAGACATCTGTTAACAAAGACTTGGAGTTTGTTGGTGTTGACTTTCGTCACTCTCCAGCTTTCTGATCCATATAGGAGGACGGCCTTTACGTTGGTATTGAAGATTCGGAGCTTAGTGACGAGGGACAGTGCTTTGGAGATCCAGACAGACCGTAAGGTGTTAAATGCCTGTCTGGCTTTGTTGATTCGGTTTCTGATGTCCTCATCTGCTCCGCTGTCCTTGCTGACTATGCTACCCAAATAGGTGAAGTGGTCCGTCTCCTTGATGTTTTCTCCCTGTAGTTGGATTGGCAGGTCCTGTCTGCAGTTGACTGTGATCACCTCGTTCTTCTTCTTGTTGATCTTCAGACCTGTCTTCTCCACTTCTTCAGAGAGTCGTGCAAGTTTGGCTTGCGCATCCTGCTGCTTGTGAGAAAGGAGACAGATGTCATCTGCGAAGTCAAGGTCCTCAAGCTGTTTGGTATGAGTCCATTGAATGCCCGCATTGTTGTCCTTGGTAATTCTTCTCATGATCCAATCTATGACCATCAAGAAGATAAGGGCAAGAGCATGCAGCCTTGCTTCACTCCGGTCTTCACTGTGAAGGGAGCCGTCAGTTTCCCATTGTGGATGACCTGGCAGGTAGAGTCTTCATATAACCGCTGGATGATGTTGATGAGCTTCGTGGGAATCCCGTAATGCTGCATCAATCTCTAGATGATGTTCCTGTCCACACTGTCAAATGTCTTCTCGAAATCCACGAAAGTCATATAGAGGGGGAACTGTCATTCGATGGACTGTTCGATGATGATTCTTAGGGTGACAATGTGGTTGGTTGGTGCACAATCTGTGCTGACGAAACCCTGCTTGTTCTATTCTCAGTTTCCTGTCCAAGGCCTCCTTCAGTCTTTCTAAGATTACTCTGGTCAGGATTTTGCTGGGAGCGGATAGAAGCATGATTCCTCGCCAGTTGCTGCATTGGGATAGGTCACCTTTCTTGGGTAGCTTCACTAGGTAGCCTAGTTTCCAGTCTGTCGTGACTTGTTCCTGTTCCCAGATCTTCTGCAGGAGGGGTTGTAGCATCTCCGCTGACATTTCTGGGTCTGCCTTGAGTGCTTCAGGGGGGATGCCATCTGGACCTGTAGCCTTGCCATTTTTCATGGTCTTGATGGCTTTGATGATCTCAACTTTGGTAGGTGGGCCCGTGTTCACCTGAAGCAGTTCGGTGGCTGGCGGTATGTCCGGAACAGTTGGTGGAGGCGGTCGGTTCAGGATTTCTTCGAAATGCTCTGCCCATTGGGCTCTCTGCCCTGCATCGCTTGTTATTGTCTTGCCAGTCTTGTCCTTCACTGGCTTGCTAGGGTTGTAATTCTTTCCCGATAGAATTCTTGTTATTTCATATAGCCTCTTTATGTTCCCCTGCCCAGCTGCTGTTTCTGCTTCTTCGGTCATATCGTGAATGAACCATCTCTTGTCATATCTTGCGCTCTTCTTGACTTGACGGTTAATTTCCCAGTACTGTGTTCGAAGTTCTTCTTTCTCCTGTTGATCTTGGCACTGGCTGATCTTCTGTTTCAAATCTCTTCTCTGTTGTATCTTAGCCCATGTCTCCTGTGTTAACCATTCCTTGCGCTTTCTCTCTCTCTTTCTCAGGACTTCTGCGCAGGTGGTCTTCCAGGTCTGCTGGAGTTTGGTCCAGTGGTTTTCAACTGTCTCTCCTGTGAGTCCTGTCAAGGCCACGAACCTGTTCTTGATTTCGCGATTGAATGCTTCTTTTTCCTCTCTGGTCTTTAGATCTTGCACATTGAACTTATGGTGTAATCTGCCTGAAAGGTCGTTGAATGATTTCAACTTGGTTCTAAAAGTCGCCACCAGGAGTTGGTGGTCCGAGGCCACATCTGCACCACGTCTTGCTCTAACATCTAGAAGGCTTCTTCTCCACTTGCGGGAAACTGTGATGTGATCTATCTGATTTTCCGTCCTTCCATCAGGCGAAGTCCAGGTTGACTTATGAATTTTCTTGTGTGGGAATATAGTACCCCCAATAACAAGATCATTTAAGGTGCAGAAATCTGTAAAGAGCTCTCCATTTTTGTTACAGGTGCCTACTCCGTGCCTTCCCATGATGAATTCCTTTCCTGTGTTATCTTCTCCTACCTTTGCATTCAAGTCTCCCATAACGATCTTCAGGTCTCTTCTTGGTGCGCCATCAAGTAGTGCCTGTAGGGAGCTGTAAAACTCTTCTTTTTCCTCTTCCTCTGCTGCATTGGTGGGTGCATAGCATTGGATGATGGTGATCTTCTTCCCCTTTGAGTTGAACCTTGCTGACATAAGCCTTGACGAGATAGGTTCCCAACCTATCAGCGCCTTTTTTGCTTCAGGTGCCATGAGCAGCGCTACTCCCTGGGTGTGGGCGTGGTCCGGATCTTCATGACCAGAGTAAATGATGGTTTCGCCTGATGTCAGTCTGGTCTGGCCGCTTCCATTCCATCTGGTCTCGCATAAACCGAGGACCCTGATGTCGTATCTTTTCATCTCGTTTACTACCTGAGCAAGTTTCCTGCTTTCGTATAAGGTTCTTATGTTCCATGTCACTATTCTGGTTTTTGCCTTGGTCGCCAGAAGATTTATCGGCGAGCTGGCTTCCCAGAGGCTTTCACCAGCATGCGTCATGGACTCTTTTTCTCAATTGATGGGACTAAATTTTGCTCCAGATTCTTACCTGCCTCGTGTGTTTTTTGTAGCTAGCATATGGTAGGATTTTGGTTTCTAATCCACTCTGGTATCTGTTTCCGTTTTATGAGTGAGTTCATCCTGTTCACAATTGTTAGAATTATTTTCTCAAGCTGCCATCTGTGTTTGCAGCTTCACAGAGCTAACCCTCAGGGGATAGGCCAATAGAATCAATTCCCCCAGCAGGCAGACACTAAAAGAATACTTAATAGAAGAGTGCCTACTAACTCCCTGATAACCAAGTATTTTTAGATGCAATGTAAGGCTAGAACAGGGGTCAGCAACGTATGGCTCTCGAGCCATATCTGGCTCCACCTCCCGACTGGCCAGTCCGGACAGAGCCCCAGAATGTGCCCCAGGGGGCCCGTCAGCCCCCGCCCCATATTCCAGCACCTTCCACCTCCATCCTCCTCCTTCCGCAGGCGTTTATGGCTCTCACAGCCAAAAAGGTTGCCAACCGTTGGGCTAGAATGATATGACTGCTAATGATATAGATGTCTTGAGTTGACTGAGAATAAATCACAGGCTAGAAGTGGTAAATAGCCTATGAAAGTCCTCACAGCAGGGAATCCCTCTCAACTGCCAGGCTTGACAGTGTGATGATTGACCAAACCAGTAAGCTGATGTCTTTAACAGGTAACTAGTTTAATTAAATAATGAGAGAATTTGTTGGTGATATGGGGAATTTAGGAAAGGCAGGTAAGGATAAAGGTTTGAACGAAAACTGAAGCTAAAATCTAATTCAGTGAGAATCAGGCAATTCCCCACAAAGAAGTACCTGAAGGAATTCTGCCACTCAAGCTTGGTTGCTGCCTCTGCCTGTTCAGCTGATGGATGACAAGGCAGCTAAACATAGATGATTATAAGTAGTTCTTGATCTTCTATGATGACCTGTAGATGTTGGTGTTGATATTTGTTGATGATGATGATAATGAATATAAACTGCACAGTGTAAGCTATGGCAGTAATAGACCTAAGTAGTTGGACCCAGTGTGGATCAGGCTAACACAAATCCGTTTATAAAATAATTAACCCTTTCTGAATATCATATTCCAAGCCTTGCAGAGTTTTAGTGTGGAGGCTGCCAGATCCTGTGTAATCCTGATTGGTGCTCTTTGATATTTGAATTGTCTCTTTCTAGCTTCTTGTGAAAATTTGTCCTTGGCTTGGAAGCTCTTGAATTTGGCTATTATAATCCTTGGGGTTGTCTTTTGAGGATTTAGTGTAGAGGGTAACTATGGATTCTTTCAATGTCTAGTTTGCCCTCTTGTTGGAGAATATCAAGGCAATTTTCTGGTATAATTTTTTGTAGTATGATTTCAAGGTTCCTGTTGATTTCTGGGTTCTCCGCTAAACCAATGATTCTCAAATTGTCTCTTCTAGATCTGTTTTCAAAGTCATTTATTTTCTCAACATGATAATTCATGTTTCCTTCTATTTTGTCACTCTTTTGATTTTACTTTATTAATTCTTGCTATCTTGTGAGATCATTGGCTTCTACTTGCCCAATTCTGGTCTTTAAATACTGGTTTTCTGCTGTAATCCTTTGATTTTCATTTTTGGTTTGATCTATCCTGTTTTTTATGGTTTCCAGCTTTTTAATTTTGGTCTCCAACTTGCTTATCATTTCATTTGATTTTGGGGCATCTTTCTCCAATTCGGACTTTCTGTCTTTTGAATTTTTCTGAGAGGGAAGAGCAGCTAAATCCATTGGGATATCGATTTCTATCTAACCCTGAGGGGAAAGTCAAAAGGGAAAAACCAAGGCGGGGGACTGGGGTGGGGAGTTTTAAAAGGGAGGGAAAGAGAGGGGGAAGGGAATTTAATAGGCCTTAAAAATAATGAGTGGAACAAAAAGGGAGGGTGTAGAAAGGGAAATAAACTAAGGGAGGGGATAAGGGGGACTGATTAAAAGCAAACCACTGGTTTAAAAGGAAGTAGCAAAAGAAGAAAAGGCAGAACTAGGAGAGGACATCAAAACGTTGGGGAATACACAGATGACAATCATAACTCTGAATGTGAATGGGATGAACTCACCCGTAAAATGGAAGCATATAGCAGACTGGATTATAAACCAAAATCCTACCATATATTGTCTACAAGAAACACACATGAGGCAGATAGACAAACACAGAAGAAAAGTAAAAGGCTGGAGCAAAATATATGGGGCTTCAACTGAGAAAAAGAAGGCAGGAATTGTAGTCATGATATTTGACAAAGCCAAAGTAAAAATAGATCTGATTAAAAGAGATAGGGAAGGTAATTACATCCTGATAAAAGGCAGTGTAGACAATGAGGCAATAACAGTACTCAACAGGTATATATAAACAAATTGTATAGCATCCAAATTTCTAAAGGAGAAACTGGCAGAGCTCAAGGAGGAAATAGATTCAAAAAAAGCAGAAATAATAAATGCAATCTTTTCAGATCATAATGCAATAAAAATAATAATTAGGACACATGGATAGGCAAATCAAAAATTAATTGGAGACTAAATATGATACTCCAAAATCAATTAGTTAAAGAACAAATCACAGAAACAATAATTTCATTGATGGTAATGACAATGATGAGACATGCTATCAAAATCTGTGGGATGCAGCCAAAGTAGTACTTGGGAAATTTTCTATCCTTGAATGCATATATTAACAAATTAGGGAGGGCAAAGATCAATGAATTGGATGTGCATATCAAAAAACTAGAAAGCAACAAATTAAAATTCCCCAGTTAAAAACTAAATCAGGGATCATAAAAATTAAGCAGAAATTAATAAAATCAAAAGTAAAAGAATTATTGAATTAATAAATAAAATTAGAAGCTGGTACTTTGGAAAAAAACAAATAAAATTGAAAAAGCACTCATCGATCTAATTTAAAAAAAGGAAGAAGAAAACCCAATCAACAGTATTAAAGATGAAAAGACAGGCCTCACCACTAATGAAGAGAAAAATTAAGTCAATCATTAAAAACTATTTTGACCAATTATATGGCAATAAGTATAGCAATCTAGTTGATATGGATGAATGTTTACAAAAATATAAATTCCCTAGGTTAACAGAAGAAGGAATAGAATACTTAAATAATCCAATATTAAAAAAAGAAATTGAACAATCAAAGAACTCCCTAAGAAAAAATCCCCAAGACCAGATGGATTCACAAATGAATTCTATCAAACATTCAAAGAACAACTAATCCCAATACTATACAAATTATTTGAATCAAGAAAAAAAAATCAGTGGAAATAATCAACAACTTTAGCAAAATTGCATGATATAAAATAAACCCACATAAATCATCAGCATTACTATATATTTCTCAGTCAACATCTCATACATTTTACACCAAGATAAATTCAGAGTAGGTGAATAATGTGAATATAAAGAAGGAAACTATAAGAAAATTGGGTGAGCACAGAATGGTTTACCTCTCAGATTTTTGTGAAGGGAAAGATTTTGAAACCAAGCAAGAGTTAGAAAAAATTACAAAATGTAAAATAATTTTGATTACATGAAATTAAATTTTTTTTTGTACAAACAAAACAAATTAACCAAAATTAGAAGGGAAGCAACAAATTGGGAAAAAATCTTTATACAAAAAATTCTGACAAAGGTCTCATTAATCAAAGGAGCTAAATCAATTGTACAAAAATATAAAGCCATTCCTCAATTGATAAATGAGCAAGGGACCTGAATAGGCAATTTTCAGATAAAGAAATCAAAACTATCAACAAACACAAGAAAAAGTGTTCTAAATCTCTTATAATTAAAGAAATGCAAAATCAAAACAACTCTGAGGTACCACATCACACCTAGCAGATTAGCTAACATGACACCAAAGGAAAGTAATGAATGTTGGGGAAGGGATATGGCAAAATTGGGATATTAATGCCTTACTGGTGAAGTTGTGAATTGATCCAGCCATTCTGGATGTCAATTTGGAATTATGCCCAGAGGGTGCTAAAAGACTGCCTCCTCTTTGATCCAGCCATGCCACTGCTGGGTTTATACCCCAAAGAGATAATAAGGAAAAAACTTTTACAAAAATCTTTGTAACTGCTCTCTTTGTGGTGGCAAAGAATTGGAAAATGAGGGGATGCCCTTCAATATGGGAATGGCTGAACAAATTTTGGTATCTGTTGGTGATGGAATACTATTGTGCTCAAAGGAATAATGAAGTGGAGGAATTCCATGTAAACTGGAATGAGCTCCAGGAACTGATGCAGAGTGAAAGGAGCAGAAGCAGAACATTATACACAGAGACTTATATACTGTGTTAGAATCAAATGTAATGGACTTTTTTACTAGCAGCAATGCAGTGATCCAGAACATTTCTGAGGGACTTATGAGAAAGAACGCTTTCCACTTTCAGAGGAAGAATATTGTCAGGGTAGAAATACTGAAGAAAAACAACTGGGGGCAGTTGAGTAGCTGAGTGGATTGAGAGCCAGACCTTGAGATGTGAGGTCCTGGGTTCAAATCTGGCCTCAGACACTTCCCAGGTATGAGATCCTGGGCAAGTCACTTGACCCCCATTGCATAGCCTTTACCATTCTTCTGCCTTTGAGCCAATCTACAGTATTGACTCCAAGAAGGAAGGTAAGGGTTATTTTAAAAAACAAAAACTGCCCAATCAAATGACCAATGGGAATATAATTGGGGATGTTGATTCTAAACGATCCACCTAGTGCAAATATCAATAATATGGAAATAGATCTTGTTCAGTGATACATGTAAAACCCAGTGGAATTGAGCATCGGCTACAGATCAGGGTTGTACCCGGAAGGGAAAGAACATAAATTTTGTAATCATGGGAAAATATTCTAAATTAATTAAATGAAGTTTTCCAGATTCAAAAAGAAAAGAAATCATAAAACTAATAATAAAATAAAGTAATTAACCCTTAAGTCATGAGGTTGATAGTAGTTTTTTTACAATTTAATCTTAATATATAAGAAAGAAAGAAGGAAGGAAATAAAAAAATATTTATCAGCCCACATGAGTGTCTTCCACCCAAGCCACCAAAGCCAGAGTGCAGATAAGCTCCAGCCACAAATCTACAGTGAAAAAGCCCAGTCTACCCTACAGTCTCATTTTTATAGGCTTCCTTCTTCATATCACATCCTTTTCCTGTGCATTGGTATAGCAAATATCACGATTGAATCAAAGTCTCTCTGTTTAAAGCATTGAAGCCAAGCAAATGGGCTGGTGCAGGTGAGCAGAAAGTTCACAATCCTAAGAGGAAGGAGTTCACTTCATACAACATTCAAAGTTATGATTACCATCTGTGTGTTTCCCATCATTTTGATTTCCTCTTTTAGTCCTGCCCTTTCTTCTTTCACTATTTCCTTCTACACCCATGTTTTGCTTTTAATCAGTCCACCTATTCCCCATACTTAATTTACTTTCCTTCCCAGCCCCTCTCTTCTTATTCCCCTTATTTTTCTTTAAGGTCAATTTGGTGCTCCATCACTACTTTTCCC